>NC_134099.1:40298258-40483258 GCF_000715075.1 Nicotiana tabacum
GACCTGAGTCAAGCTCAACACATGATAGGGGTTAAGGGAAAGGGATTGATTTGAGTATAGGTTTAGAGCAACCTGGTTCTAAACTAGGGGTGGCAATAGAGTGCCACCCTAGTCTGAAACAATACTCACACACAAAGGGGTTAAAGGGAAAGGGAATCAGATGAAAGCAACCATCCAGGAGAGATAAGAAAACATAACAGCAGCAATATGCAGAAAGGTATAACAGACTAGTGTATGGTCAATTAGTACTAGAAAACATGTAGTCGAGGGGGATCACGTAGAGAGGAGAAATGAACACATAGTTGTAGAGAACATTATTTAAATGGTGGAGGCCTACCAGTTGCAAGTGTCAAACAGCAGAACAAGCAAATAGAGTTCTATACTTTAGCCTTGGCTTTCAGCCGGCTAAGCACAAACAGCAGCACAAGTAGCAGAAAAGAGAAGAGAGAGCTTAGTATGTGTGTGTTGAACTGAGATTGTTCGTGTTTGAAATAAAAGGGGTGGGGTTTTTTATAGTTTGAAAGTAAGCAGTAAATAAGGCAGGAAAATAACCTTAGTATCAAATCACAATCAATTAGGGGAAGGACTCCCTTTAATTAAGGAGTCGGACTTAAGGTAAATAAACAGAGTTCCATTTATGGAAAGAAAATCAAGAATAAGTTGCAAAATAAAGGGTAAATATATATAGAGTTTTGAAAGATACACGATTTTAAGCAAATAAGGCAAGAAGAATCACCAATCACACAGTAAATTAAGGAAACAGGGATTCAAATTGGTATTGAATTTAGCCAGAAAGTGGGTCCAAATCAGTCAAAGGGAGAATCAAAATAGGCTCATAGGAAATCAACCCCCCAAAATTAGGGTTATTTCAAAAGGGGAAGTCTGACTATAAAAAGATGCACAAATTCAAACATGCGAGGCTGACATTAGCAAAATAGTCATGTAATCAGCGAGCTGAAAAACATAGGCATGAAATGAAATTAGAAGTTCTTGCAATGCTTAGCAAGAATCAGAAGCATGAGGCGAGTTTAAACAGTTAGGGTTATGAAATTAAATAGGCAGCAGACAATCACACACAAAACTCAGAAAACCCCCAAAATCTAGGGTTTTCATCACATCTCGAGTGTAAAGAAGAAAGCTAAGTGAAGATAAACTCAGAAAGAACACAAACATTCACGAAAAGCATAAGGCAAGCAAAGAACACAGTGAAGGAGTTACTCAGAAACCCTAGAAACAACATGGTAGAGAAAACACATTGGAACCATAGTAGAACATACTTAGGAATTATAGCAAAATTAAAAGAGATCACAATAGAGCAAAATAAAACACAAAATCGGAGAAACCCTAAGTTTCAAGAAGAGGAACAGTTCGAAAACAAAATCGGTAAAAAAAATGTGGAAAGCACTTTGAAATCTTAGAAAATAATGTAGATCTGAAGTAGATCTTAAAGAGAAACAAAGAAGAAAACCTTGGAGACTTAGGGTTTCAGAGAAAACCCTAGAGAACGAGAAAGCCTGGAACGGATTGATTTTGAGTCGAAAACAGACTCACAACGCTAAGACTTGCCGGAGAGAGACCGGACATGGCCATAGAACTCAAGCTGGAGGAGATCTGAGTCGGTGGTCTTCAAAATCAGACTTCGATCTTTGAACAAAAGGGGCATGGAAGGGTGTGGGGGTGAGTATAGGTTGCACGAAGCTTGGGAGGCCATGGTTTCCGGTGAAACAAGGTCGGAAAATGGTCGGAGAAGGACTAGGGTTTCAGGGGTGGTTGAGAGCATTTGGGAACGAAAGGGTTTCAGGGGCGGCTGGTTTGGTTAGAATGATTAGGGTTAGGGGTGTCTTTGGTTTAATTATGGGAAGGGAGACGTGGACCGTTAACTAAAACAATCAACGGTCCTGATTTAAAAATAGGGATCCGGGCGGGTAGATTAATTGGGTTTGGGTCGGGTTATTTAGGAAATTGGGTAGTGTAATTGGGGGTTGGAATTAGGGCTAAAATTGAAATAACAAGGGCTACAATTTAAATAGCCAATTCTCCCCATTTTGAATTTTATAAAATAGTAAATGATGTTTAAAAATCAAAATTAAAAATACTGAGTTAATAAGCAATGCATAAGTACTAATTTAAAAATATTAGAAATGATTTTTTGATTACAAATGCTATTAAATATAGAAATAGGCTAAAATTGTAATTTTATGCAATTTTAGTTTAAAAATATTAAATGGACTTGTAAAATTATGCAAAAATCATGTAAATTATATTTTGTGTAAATGCGAGAATAAAATAAATTATTCGCCAAAATGACAAGTTTTGGGAATAATTATTGTTTTTTATAGTGCAAAATAGGCCATAAATTGTTTTTTTTTTAAATCTTTAAAAATTTGGGAAAATACCAAAGCCTTTGGGCGTGCTTGTATATGCATACATATTCTATTTTGAAAGTATTTTGAGTATAAAAATACATAGGAAAAAATTGGGTATCAACAACTGTCCCTCTTTACCCGAGGAGGATGAAAGAGTTGTCGGGTAAAGACAAGATGGCCAATTTTGACCGGAAATGGCGATTGTAAAAGAATTTTGACCATTCTCTGGTTTCTGAGCTGCCTACATATCCCTGGTTTTACAGGAATCAGGCCATATGTAGTTCAGGAAACATCGACGGAATGTGTCAATGGAGATTCAAAAAGATGGGCACAATGGTTAAGTTTGAAAAGGCGTTTGGATTCCAATCGGTTGAGGAAAAACTGGAGCGGGATCGCTTCTGCTGAGACGGCCGTTTGCTAGCCGGAGTACCTGCAAGTGCGTGATGTGCGTATATATTTGTGTAATATAAACGTGATGCAAGTTCCCGTTGGACCATGAATGCTGTCTTTGGACGGTTAGGATGACGTCCTCAGACTATGATGTCCTGGGCCATGAAGAGCATAAAATAAAGATTCGCAGGCCATGAAATGATGTTCTCGGGCTATGCAGATGGTGCCTCCGAACTATGAGGCCTTTGAATAAGTTGGCGATTTTTCAGCCCATGAGAAGGTGGCAATCTTTCAGCCAAATGAATGCAAGGGTGGCAATTTTTCCGCCAAGGCGAGAATTTAAAAAGCAGGAGGCGATATTTCAGCCGTAGCGAGAATTTAAATAAAGTGGCGATATTTCAGCCATGCAGGATGGAGACAGAGCTTAGTCTCAAAAGGCAGATAGATAGACTTATGCAAATATGGAGGTAGAGCTTAACCTCGGAAGGCAAAGAGTAGCCTTATGCAAAATGCGGATGGAGACAGAGCTTAGTCTCGGAAGGCAGATAGCTAGCCTTATGCAATATGGAGGTAGAGCTTAACCTCGGAAGGCAGAGAGTAGCCTTATGCAGAAATGCAAATGGAGATAGAGCTTAGTCTCGGAAGGCAGATAAATAGCCTTATACAATATGGAGGTAGAGCTTAACCTCGGAAGGCAGAGAGTAGCCTTATGCAGAAATGCAAATGGAGGCAGAGCTTAGTCTCAGAAGGCAGATAGATAGCCTTATGCAATATGGAGGTAGAGCTTAACCTCGGAAGACAGAGAGTAGCCTTATGAAAAATGCAAATGGAGACAGAGCTTAGTCTCGAAAGGCAGCAAGTAGCCTTATGCAATGCAGAAATGTAAATAAATGAACAGTAGTAAGTTCTCTTAGCTGATAGATGATTGCGCTATCATGACTGCTGGGAAATGCTGGGCGTAGATAGTAGACTTTTGTGAAATGAGTGATTTCTTTGGGAGTTTCGACTCTAAAGAGTGGGTGCATTTTGCTTTTGCAGCCTGAATTCTGGTGGGCGGTTTGCACTATAAGACTGTTGGGGAGTGTCGAGTGCGGATAGTGACCCTCTGGAGGGTTTTTGATTCTGAAGAGCAAATGTACTTTGATTCGTTGTTTGAATTCCTGCATCCAAAGAAAAATTGTGAGTTTTATAGGGGGAGGTTAGTTCGTATCCTCCGACTCTTGCTGTTGCGTATAATTGGGGTAGCGTTGCTAAACGATGTGATCCAAATGATATTCGGGCATGACCTAGTGAATATAAGGCAAGTGCATGTATATATAGGTAAAAAGAATTCCTTGATTATTTCGGGATGAACCAACAACTGCAACGTGGTTCAAGACACGGCAACCTTGCTTGCTCCGGAATTTTGAGGGTCCTCCTCAAAATTCTGCCCCAGTTTAGTAGGCTGGCACTGCTGACGGCTGTGCTGGATGACTGAACGCGGAAAAATCCCAGAATTTTGAGGGCCCTCCTCAAAATTCTGCCCCAGTTCCAATAGCGGGGGGAAAGATGGAATTTTTATTAAAATGTGACCGAACCCATAGGGTTGCATATGTATCCCCTCTTAAACGAGAATCAGGTCAGGTGTAGTTCAAAATACATCATGAAAGAAAAGCATATGATCAAATGTAGTATCGCTTCACTGCGTCTGCGTTGATAGGCTTCGGCCAGACTTCTCCGTCCATTTCTGCGAGAATAAGGGCTCCTCCTGTTAGAACCCGATGCACCATATACGGACCCTGCCAATTAGGAGAGAATTTCCCTTTGGCTTCATCTTGATATGGAAATATCTTCTTCAATACCAGCTGTCCTGGTGTAAACTTCCTTGGCTTGACTCTCTTGTTGAAGGCTCTGGACATTCTGTTCTGATATAATTGACCGTGACAAACAGCGTTCATTCATTTTTTGTCTATGAGGGCTAACTGCTCGTAGCGACTCTTGACCCATTCTGCATCATCTAATTCTGCTTCTTGTATGACCCTTAAGGAAGGAATTTCTACCTCAGCGGGGATGACCGCCTCTGTACCATAAACCAGCATGTAGGGAGTGGCCCCAGTTGATGTTCGGACCGTGGTACGACAACCCAGTAAGGCGAATGAAAACTTCTCATGCCACTGTTTGTGCTTTTCGATCATCTTCCTTAGTATCTTCTTGATGTTCTTATTGGTTGCTTCTACAGCTCCATTCATTTGAGGTCTGTAAGCCGTAGAGTTCTTGTGTTTAATCTTGAATGTTTCGCACATTGCCTTCATCAGGCCGTTGTTGAGATTAGAGCCGTTGTCGGTGATGATTGATTCCGGAACCCCGAACCGACAAACCATACGATCTCGGACGAAATCTGCTACTACTTTCTTGGTGACTGCCTTGTATGATGCTGCTTCAACCCATTTAGTTCGGTACCGACATAACGTTGGCTAACCATGTTGGATACTCCACTACTCTGAGAACCCTGGCTTTGACTTGCTTGGTGACCTATTCTTTGATTTTTAAACTCATGTCTGGCTTGAACTTTCTGAGTTTCTGTTTGACTGGTGGGCATGCCGGATTCGTCGGCTGCTTGTGAGCCACGATGGATGTGCTGAGACCGGTCATATCATCATAAGACCAAGCGAATATATCCTCATATTCTTTCAAAAACTCTGTGTATTCTTCCTTTTCTGATGCTGACAAGTGTATGCTGATACGTGTTTTCTTGACATTTTCTGCGTTCCCCAAATTGATGACCTCAGTTTCGTCTAAGTTAGACTTGGGCATGTTCTCGAAATTCTTGACCTCCCTGACAACCTCTTCTGGTATCTCATCCTCTTCTGAGTCTATATCCGTTTGTCCCACTGTCTTATTGCAAGTCACAGTCGTTGGTTCATCATCAAGATATGTAATAGTAATGCTGTGTAAAATAAAGTAAATGGTAGAGAAAATAAATGAGAGAGAAACGTAAAGATAAACTTGGAAAATGCTTTTTCATAATCGTTTAAAACATCGGAGCTCTTTTCAAAAGTAAGGACAATGCGGAGAAGTAAAATCAACTAAAGTAAAGTGTGATGCATATGCGTCGTTTAGCCTTGCTACCCTGAGGCTCTCCGGGCACTGGTGGTCCTGATTGACCAATTGGCGAGGTGCTCTCCTTGGTTCATAGCTTGAATGGAAGGGCCTTCCTCCACTTCCTCCTCGAAGATAGCACAACAATCCATATCATCTTCCAGAAACAGGTTCTTTATTGCTGCTAGTGCCTCATCTTCCTCTGATCCGTACAAAGTGTTGGCTGGCTGAAAAATCTGCTCCAATTGAGGTATAGGGTTCTCCAGCGGATGGTATGGTCCGCACCATGGGGGTGACCAGTGGTTGAACTCCTCCTAAGTGTACTCATACCCTAGGCCAAAAGTGGTACCGTTCTTCTTCAGCTTGATAGGTTTGGTGATACCTTGCAGGTTCTTACCAAGTCCTTTTCCGGGTTCATACCCGCTCCAATTCAGGATGCTCTCAATTTTGTTATCCCACCACTTGTCTTTGTCTATGGTGTTAACTCGCTCGATATGATGGTATGTTTCTCCACCGATTTTCCTTCTACCTCAGATCATCGGGATGGCCTGGCGACTATATATAGGGTTGCTACCCTCGCCATGAATGATTACTTCCTGATGATTCCATTCAAATTTTACAGCCTGATGCAAAGTTGACGCCACAGCCCCAGCGGCGTGGATCCAGGGTCGTCCTAGCAACAAATTGTAGGACGCTGGTACGCCAATGATTTGGAACTCAACATCGAACCAGGTGGGTCCCATATGCAGGCATAAGCTAATTTCTCCAATGGTGGACCTCTGAGATCCATCAAAAGCTTTGACACTGATAGCCCCATCTTTGATCTCGTGCAATCCCTTACACAATGTCCTGAGAGTTACCAACAGACAAATGTTGAGGCTGGATCCCCCGTCGACTAGAATCCTGGTGACAAAGTGATCCTCGCATTGCGTAGTGATGTGCAACGCTTTGTTGTGACCAAGCCCTTCTGGCGGTAATTCATCTTCATGGAAGGTGATCTTATGGCTTTCTAGTACCTGCCCCACTATGTTTGCTATTTCGCCTCCTGTTATGTTGCTGGGAACATAAGCTTCACTCAGTACTTTTATTACGGCAGTTTTATGTGCCTCTGAGCTTTGTAGAAGAGCCAGAATGGAAATCTGTGCTGGCGTTTTGTTCAGTTTCTTGACGACCGAGTACTCTTTGGCCTGTACCTTCCTCCAAAGGTCGTCAGGTCCAGTTTCAACAGCCCGCCTGGAGACTTGCTTGCTGGACTCAGCCAAGTGTTCCGAGGTGTATACCCTACCTGTCCTGGTCATGCCCTGTGCGGCAATCGCTTCCCCAGTATATGTCTTTCCCTTCTTTCTAGCCCAGCGGTGTAATCCCAAGGTATAGCATTTGTCTTGAACAGGGTTACGTCTGTCATGGAGATTGGAATTGGTGCCTTAGGAGGTAACACAGTAATTTTAAATGGCATAGGCGCCCTTGGAACTCCGAACTCAACCTCAATTGGTTTCGGCGCCTTTGAAGGTGGTGCTTCAAACTCGAGTGGTACGGACACATTTACCACATCGCCCTCAGAGGGCTGAATTTGGACAACAATGGGATTGAGAGTAACTATTGGCTTCTTAGACTCGTCTCCTTCAGCTATCAACCCGATTGACCCCTTGGGGTCCCAATCATCTTCGATCTCGATCATGTGGATGCCTCTACCCTCGTGGTCAGGCAGAGGGTTGTTGCGGACATTAGGAGCGGGCTCCTTTGCTATAATGATCTTGTTGTCAATCAGGTTCTGAATCTTGTCTTTCAACGAGCGACACTCGTCGATGGTATGGCCCTTCATCCCGGAATGGTATGCGCATGTCTTGTTTGGGTTGATCCACTAGGAAGGATTTTTTGGAGTTACGGCTGGGATAGGGGTAACGTAACCAGCTGCCTTGAGTTTTTGATATAATTGGTCAATTGGCTCGGCTATGGCGGTATATTGTCTGGGAGGTTTACGGTCGAAGTTTGGTCTGGGTCGAGGGAAGTTTTGATGGGTAGGAGGTGATGGGTAGTGAGAAGGTTGGGAGTTATATGCTTGGTATATAGGTGCGGGTTGGGAATATCTGTGTGAAGCGGGTTCATACGTAGGTGGTGGAGCAGGTGATGGAATTTGGTAGGTGGGTGATGGTGCTTGGTAATTTAGGGTAGGTTGATATGTGAGTGGAGCTGAGGGATAGGTTTGGTACTTCATAGGGGAGTTGTTCCTTTGCGCAGCTATGACAGAATTCACATCCTTTTTCTTTGATGAGCCACCAAACTGTAAAGCCTTGTTGGTAGCTTGCAATGCCTCGAGGTTAGTGACCATACCATTTTTGATGCCTTCTTCGATTCTGTCTCCCAACTTGATGATGTCGGAGAACCTTTGGCCCTCTATTAGCATCAGCCTCTCGTAGTACTACGGATCCTGAGCACGGACGAAGAACCTGTTCATTTGTTCTTCCTCCAAGGCCGGTCTGACCTTAGAAGCTTCTGACCTCCAACGAGTAGCATACTCGCGAAAGGTCTCTGTGGGCTTCTTCTTGAGATTCTGGATATAGAACACATCTGGCGCATTCTCAGTGTTGAACCTAAACCGATCTATAAAGTCAGATGCCATGTTCACCCAACTAGTCCATTTCTTTGCATCCTGGCTAATATACCATGATAAAGCATCACCCTTTAAACTCCTCATGAACAACTTCATGCGAATCTTCTCGTCCCTTCCGACTCCTACCAGCTTATCACAATACATTCTGAGGTGGACCCTGGGATCACCTGTACCGTCGAATAGTTCGAACTTGGGAGGTTTGTACCCTTCCGAGATCTCAACATCTGGCTGAACACAAAGATCTTCATAATTTAACCCTTTAACACATTTGTTATCTTCGAAATCTTGGACCCGGCTAGTCAACTTCTTGATCTCAGCGGCCAAATTCTGAATGAGGGAGTTTTTGTCATCTGTCTCGATTGCACTGGCGATTGGCTGACTGTAATGTGGCATGGTGTCCACAAATATTGGAGTGTTATGGTCTTTTGTGGTATTTTGTGTTTCAGGAACGTGTAGTGGAGTGTTGTTGCAGGTGTTGCAGGCTTGGGCATGAGCGGGTTGTGCTGGTAGTGTAGTATGGTTCTGGTGGTTGGCATCAGCAGCGGCAAGAGTGATTGACAGACTTGCCAGGTTTCGAATTTGTTCCAATTCTTCTCGAAATCTCAGCAAAGTTTGCTCAAGATGAGCAGTAGTTTCCTTAGTGATTGAAGCGTTCTGAGAGGTTTCCTCGATTTCCTTTCTAGAACTTGTATCTCCCATTTTGCCTTTGTTCCTGTTTCTGGTAGGACTTTGAGGAGGAGGTGGTGGAGGACCCTTGGATCTTGTTGAGTACGCTGATGGTGCCAGAATGCACGAACTAACCTTTGGGGATGGGAATAAAAATAATAAAAGGAAAAAAACAAAAAGGTAAAAAGTTAGCGCGGATTCTGATAAATAATATTGCAATATTTAAACACATTGTGCTGGAATATAAATCACTTCCTAATTTAGGTGCCTCGTTGTGCCCGAGATAAGCCTAGCGACAAATTAAATTTGGAGAACTTATAATGCTAAATGCCTCATTTTATTGATAAAAACAAGACGGGTCTTAAAACAACTGAATGATAAAAATATCACTAATGGCCAATGGCCTTATTACATTATGAAAGCAGAAAATAAGAGTCCTACTACTTGGTCCCAGAAGGACCTTTCCCAGATTCGGTACTCTTGCCTCCCTCGTACAGCTGCACCAACTCGCGCAGTCCCGGCAGCAAGTAAGCTCGGGCCAGGTGCCCACCTTCATTACCCTCAGCATTCTGACAATCGTCGATCCTCTTCAGAAATTTACCTTCCAATTCCACTAAGCCTCGTTCCAGATACACCAGCCGGTTGTTGGCGTTGACAACCATATCTTTCCACTCGTTGATCAGCTTTTCGTGGGCTTCTTGTATTTCCCGATGTTCGTTCTCGCATTCTCGCATCCTTTTGCGCAGTTGATTATATTTAACCTTTGCTGCAGTCTTTTCATCAATAAGCCTATGACCATGGACAAACCCTGGGTGACTCAAACCAATGTGATCATCTTCCAACCAACCTGTGTAGTGCGGCACACACCCGGCATGATACCTGTCTGGTTCAATAGACTCCTTCCCTAAAATGAGCTTGCAGTGCCATATATGCTGAGCGTGACACCTGTGCGGGCTGTCATCACCTTGAAAGTCGCCTCTGAAGTGACTCATTCTCTCTATCCTGGGTATGATTTGTTTCCTTCCGGCTTGCCTCATGACTCGGAGGGGGACGTAAGGATGAGTTCCCCTCAGGCCAATGAGTATGAGGAGTGGTGCGTCTCGAGAATGGATAATGAACTCCCCTGTTGGGAACCACTCGAACATCCACTGAATTTGCTCTTCTTTTAGATTCTCGAACAACTCTACCCATCCACTGGCGTCCTCTGGCTGAGCGAATATGTTGGGCGTGAAGTTCATTCGCTTTGGGTGATGAAAAGGGACGTGGTCATCCCAATCCCTGCGTATGATTTCCTGTCTGTAGTCACCCTTCTGAAGGTGTTCTATAAGCCAAAGCTGAAGTAACAAATTACAACCCTCGAAGTGCGGAGCCCCTTGTTGACATTTCCCAAGGCTCGATAGATTTCAACGATGATCATAGGTACTATGCTGAAAGACTGCCCGTCAATTCCTTCCATTAAGGTCTTGGTCACCATGGCTAGTCTGGTGTGGATCCTAGCCTTCTTCATACGGAAAATTATCATGCCCAAGAAGCAAAACATGAACACGAACACCCTTCTATGTATATGCCCCAAAGAGGTGAGGGTGAATTCGTCCATGTAGGTGCGATAGGACTTGCTGTGGCCATACCTCTCGTATAAGAAGTCGAAGGGTATATAGGAGTCCTTCAAGAAAGAAAGGTCGGGGTTTTTCTTGAGTCTCATCATCTTAAGAAAGCCTCTACTTTTGCGATTCTCCGGCATAAGCAAACCCGGAGTTTCCCAAGGGATACCAGCTAGGCCCCCTATCTCTTCTAGCAGAGGGGTCATTTCCAAGTCTCCGAAAAGGAACACTGATCGATCACCATCCCAAAATAAAGTGGCAGCCTCAATGATCTTGTTATTGGGTTGGATTTCCAGAAGTGAGGGTAAATTCCCTAAGTACTTGCGGACGAGGGTTTGATCACTACCATGAAGATCTTCCCACCAGCTTAGCAACCTTGGGTGGATGTTGGATACCATACCGAATCTGGGGACCTCGTGCCTCATTTTCTGCAAAACAAAATGTTAGGCCCTTAACCGCACCGGACTCGACTATTTAAATCAATAATTAGCAAAAAGGCATTTAGTTCTCCAAATAAATGCACATAACGTGGAGGTGTCCGTTTGGGTTTCGAGGAAACCCGATGGACTTTGGTTTAGGCTATCTTAATGAGTCATTATGCGGACAACATAACTGACTCGGCTAAGTTTGACCATGATGCATGAACAGTTTAATAGAGTAAGGTTTCTACTTTGAAGTGCTAGACAAGGTACCCTTGAGCGGACAACTCAAGAGGGAAAGGCGCGGAACCGTCGACTACACCGTTGATCGACTGGTTTTACCGCAAATATGCCTTTGCCACATTTAGGGGTTATGATATCGGAAGGGCGCAACCACTCATTATAAGCGTTGCTATAGGATTTGTTTTGGCACGAGTGGGATATGATGTTGAGAGATGCAATTACAATAATGAAACAAATTACATGTATTTTCACGTTCATAAAGTAAAGATTACAATAAATGCTCTGAAATGAAAACGGAATTGAGATAATGGTAAAACAGTAAAGGGGAAAGCAATTAAAGGAAAAGAAAACACGAAGAGTCAAGTTAGTATTCATGGAGAAATGATTAAAAGCAGGAAATAAAGGTAACAAAGGAAGCAATAAAGTCATTAAAAGAACGTAATAGTAAAAGCCTTAAAGCATCTCCCCAGCAGAGTCGCCATGCTATCGACGCCCCCTTTTTCCCTCCTGAAAGAAGGCAAAATCGGGTTTACGACATTATAGGCAAAACAACTCTTATTCCCCTTTCGAGGAATCGGGATGTGAATTTGAGAGTCGCCACCTAATGATTATAGTGTAGGACACTTAAAAAAAAGAGGATTTTTTGAAAGATAAACCAGAGTTCAGGTAAGGGCTTGAGATTATCTCGAGGGGAAGGTGTTAGGCACCCCTCAAGATCCACTAGTGTGGTTCCCGGCCGTGCTTAGTTATGACTTTAAGAATATGAATAAACAAGCAAAATTTGCACATAGGAAGTGTAAACAAGTTGAAAAATTTTGAAAGAAGAAAGACACAAGTGATTTTGAAAAGAGAAAAGCTTAGTTGAAGAAAACACTAATTTAAGAAAACATTGATAACTAAAGAAAGAAAAAGGGGTCCTAGGTTTAAATATAATATGAATCAGTTTGGTGCAATACCCAGCAATCATTCTCGCACGAGATATTAGCGCACCGTCATCATCTCCATATTCTACCATTCCCACCCCATTAGGGTATTAAACGAGATGAGTTTCGTTTTACTTATTGCATTCTAGTACCCGTTCCAGCCTATCAGTCCCGGGGCATTTGGACTTCTAATCCTAAAGGGAGGAAAGGGATGGAGGCATATATGGAGCTTAAAAGGATAAAATACTAGGACTCAGTCAAAACAAATAACAAATAAGCGGGGCATAAAATAAATATGCAAGGCTCACATAAAACCCCGTAAATCACATAGCAATTAGTTTAGCATGTCTTGCATATACTGGTTTGGTCTTTAATTAAAACTTAAACGGCGGACGGATCAGTTTAACACATAGAATTAGATAAAAGGTCTGCATTAGGCAACTCGGATCCAATTGTCAGGAATTGAAGTACTTTAAAAGAATTATTTAGAAAGTACTGATTTCAGAAAAAGCCTAATGCAGAAAGGATTAAAACAGATAGTTGAGATTGCAGAAATTCGGAATTTACTTTGAAATCAGCAGATTTGAAATACAGTAGAGTTATGAAAAAGAGTTTTGAAAGTAAAGCGACTTTAAAAGTAAGAATAAACTGAATACTGTTTTGAATATAACAGCTTCTTGAGATGAAAATTTAAGCAGAAGATTGAAAACCGTTTTAGCAAAGAGAGATGCAAGTTTAAAAAAAAAGAAATCGAGAATTTTGCAGACTTGTAAGAGTTCTGGCAATAAACAGATTAGTACAAGTTTGTTGAAAACGCTGAATCCAATTTCCAGATTATTGCTTATACAGATTAGGCGAGTTTGAAATAGGTAGGATATCTATACTTGTTATTAAGCCGTTAAGAAAAAATGAGTATTTGATTACCTTACAGTTTGCCTAACGTTTTCATGCATTTCCTATAGGCATGATTTCTACGTGCAACGGGTTATTCGATTATTAGGTCCTATAGGCAGTATTTCTACTGATTTGCGATATTAAATCTTATAGACATGATTTCTAAATGATTGAGTTAAAGGAATGTAAAGGCATATAGACATGGTCTCTAGGTGATTGAAAGCATTAAAATCCTATAGGCATGGTATCTAGGTGATTGAAAGCAATAAAATCCTATAGGCATGATTTCTACCCTTTAACTCATGCAAGCAATATAAACCCTTCCCACACCCTTTATTAATATTCCCCGAGTTCTTTTTACAAGATTATTACAGAACCAGAAGAAAGAAAGTAAACATAAATACATCACAGCCTACAACTAGATTCGAGCAGCCTAATTCAATCTTAATGCCCAATAACATGTCTTTCACCAAATCCGGATTCCAGATTCCGAGGCCTTCTCTTACTCAGAATGTTTTCAAAGTTCCAAGGAGCTTCAAGAACTCCAGGCAATCCTTAACATTCTGAATAATTGATATAATAACAGAATAGTGTATTGTGGAAGTGCCAACCCTCAGGCATCCAAGTTCAGAGGGAGCTCTAGGGTCCCAAAGCATGTCTTACCCAAGGGGGCAGAACTTAAAGAACTAAGAGTAAGTGTAAAGTGAAGGGGAAATTGAGGAAACCAAAGTAAAAGGGTGGTCATACCCAGCCATGGGTAAGACTGGTACACCCCTGACCCTTTACATGGCTTGAACAAATAAGAGCAGACTTGAGAAAGTCAGACTTAGGCCTGTATGGTGATTAGGACACCACCAGACCTGAGTCAAGCTCAACACATGATAGGGGTTAAGGGAAAGGGATTGATTTGAGTATAGGTTTAGAGCAACCTGGTTCTAAACTAGGGGTGGCAATAGAGTGCCACCCTAGTCTGAAACAATACTCACACACAAAGGGGTTAAAGGGAAAGGGAATCAGATGAAAGCAAACATCTAGGAGAGATAAGAAAACATAACAGCAGCAGCATGTAGAAAGGTATAACAAACTAGTGTATGGTCAATTAGTACCAGAAAACATGTAGTTGAGGGGGATCACGTAAAGAGGAGAAATGAACACATAGTTGTAGAGACCATTATTTAAATGGTGGAGGCCTACCAGTTGCAAGTGTCAAACAGCAGAACAAGCAAATAGAGTTCTATACTTTAGCCTTGGCTTTCAGCCGGCTAAGCACAAACAACAGCACAAGTATCAGAAAAGAGAAGAGAGAGCTTAGTGTGTGTGTGTTGAACTGAGATTGTTCGTGTTTGAAATAAAAGGGGTGGAGTTTTTTATAGTTTGAAAGTAAGTAGTAAATAAGACAGGAAAATAACCTTAGTATCAAATCACAATCAATTAGGTGAAGGACTCCCTTTAATTAAGGAGTCAGACTTAAGGTAAATAAACAGAGTTCCATTTATGGAAAGAAAATCAAAAATAAGTTGCAAAATAAAGGGTAAATACATATAGAGTTTTGAAAGATACACGATTTTAAGCAAATAAGGCAAGAAGAATCACCAATCACACAGTAAATTAAGGAAACAGGGATTTGAATTGGTATTGAATTTAGCAAGAAAGTGGGTCCAAATCAGTCAAAGGGAGAATCGAAATAGGCTCATAGAAAATCAACCCCCCAAAATTAGGGTTATTTCAAAAGGGGAAGTCTGACTATAAAAAGATGCACAAATTCAAACATGCGAGGCTGACATTAGCAAAATAGTCATGTAATCAGCGAGCAGAAAAACATAGGCATGAAATGAAATTAGAAGTTCTTGCAATGCTTAGCAAGAATCAGAAGCATGAGGCGAGTTTAAACAGTTAGGGTTATGAAATTAAACAGGCAGCAGACAATCACACACAAAACTCAGAAAACCCCCAAAATCTAGGGTTTTCATCACATCTCGAGTGTAAAGAAGAAAGCATAGGTGAAGATAAACTCAGAAAGAACACAAACATTCACGAAAAGCATAAGGCAAGCAAAGGACACAGTGAAGGAGTTACTCAGAAACCCTAGAAACAACATGGTAGAGAAAACACATAGGAACCATAGTAGAAAATACTTAGGAATTATAGCAAAAGTAAAAGAGATCACAATAGAGCAAAATAAAACACAAAATCGGAGAAACTCTAAGTTTCAAGAAGAGGAACAGTTCGAAAACAAAATCGGTAAAAAAATGTGGAAAGCACTTTGAAATCTTAGAAAATAACGTAGATCTGAAGTAGATCTTAAAGAGAAACAAAGAAGAAAACCTTGGAGACTTAGGGTTTCAGAGAAAACCCTACAGAACGAGAAAGCCTGGAACGGACTGATTTTGAGTCGAAAACAGACTCACAATGCTAAGACTTGCCGGAGAGAGACCGTACATGGCCATAAAACTCAAGCTGGAGGACCTTTGAGTCGGTGGTCTTCAAAATCGGACTTCGATCTTTGAACAAAAGGGGCATGGAAGGGAGTGGGGTGAGTATAGGTTGCACGAAGCCTGGGAGGCCACGGTTTCCGGTGAAATAAGGTCGGAAAATGGTCGGAGAAGGACTAGGGTTTCAGGGGTGGTTGAGAGCATTTGGGAACGAAAGGGTTTCAGGGGCGGCTGGTTTGGTTAGAATGATTAGGGTTAGGGGTGTCTTTGGTTTAATTAAGGGAAGGGAGACGTGGACCGTTGATTAAAACAATCAACGGTCCTGATTTAAAAATGGGGATCCGGGCAGGTAGATTAATATGGTTTGGGTCGGGTTATTTAGGAAATTGGGTAGTGTAATTGGGGGTTGGAATTAGGGCTAAAATTGAAATAACAAGGGCTACAATTTAAATAGCCAATTCTCCCCATTTTGAATTTTATAAAGTAGTAAATGATGTTTAAAAATCAAAATTAAAAATACTGAGTTAATAAGCAATGCATAAGTACTAATTTAAAAATATTTGAAATGATTTTGTGATTACAAATGCTATTAAATATAGAAATAGGCTAAAATTGTAATTTTATGCAATTTTAGTTTAAAAATACCAAATGAACTTGTAAAATTATGCAAAAATCATGTAAATTATATTTTGTGTAAATGCGAGAATAAAATAAATTATTCGCCAAAATGACAAGTTTTGGGAATAATTATTGGTGTTTATAGTGCAAAATAGGCCATAAATTGGTTTTTTTAAAAATCTTTAAAAATTTGGGAAAATACCAAAGCCTTTGGGCGTGCTTGTATATGCATACATATGTTATTTTGAAAGTATTTTGAGTATAAAAAATATATAGGGAAAAATTTGGGTATCAACAGCTTCTTGGTCTTCCTTATTTGATCATATCAGGGAGCGACAGTATGATGACCCTTATTTGCTTGTCCTCAAGGACAAGGTTCAGCATGGTGATGCCAAATATGTGACTATTGGTGATGATGGGTATTGAGGATGCATGATCGGATTTGTGTACCCAATATTGATGGGCTTTGAGAGTTGATTCTGGGGGAGGCCCATAGCTCGCGGTATTCCATTCATTCGGGTGCCGCGAAGATTATTAGGAATTGAGGCAGCACTACTGGTGGAGGCGGATGAAGAAGGATATAGTTGGATTTGTAGTTCGGTGCCTCAATTGTCAGCAGGTGAAGTATGAGCACCAGAGACTGGGTGGGTTACTTCAGCAGATAGAGATTTCGGAGTGGAAGTGGGAGCGGATCACCATGGACTTTGTAGTTGGGCTCCCACGGACTTTGAGAAAGTTCGATGCTATTTGGGTGATTGTGGATCGACTGACCAAGTCCACTCACTTTATTCCTGTGTATACTACTTATTCCTCGGAGCGGTTGACGAAGATTTATATCCGGAAGATTGCTCGTCTGCATGGTATTCCAGTTTCCATCATTTCAGATAGAGGTACACGGTTCACATCACGGTTCTGGAGAGCCGTTCAGCATGAGTTGGGTACTCGGGTGGAGTTGAGTACAACATTTCACCCTCAGACGGACGTACAATCCGAGTGCACTATTTAGATTCTTGAGGATATGCTCTGTGCGTGTGTGGTTGAGTTTGGAGGGTCTTGGGATTAGTTCTTGCCATTGGCAGAGTTTGCTTACAACAACAGCTATCAGTCCAGCATTTAGATGGCACCGTATGAGGCTTTATATGGTAGGCGGTGTAGATCTCGGGTGGGTTGGTTTGAGCCAGGTGAGGCTAAATTATTGGGCACAGACTTAGTTCAGGTTGCCTTGGAGAAGGTTAAGGTGATTCAGGATAGACTACGTACAACCCAGTCCAGACAGAAGAGTTACGCAGACCGGAAGGTTTGTAATATTTCCTATATGGTTGGAGAGCGGGTTCTGCATCGGGTTTCGCCTATGAAGGGCGTTATGAGATTTGGGAAGAAAGGGAAGTTGAGTCCGAGGTTTATTGGCCCTTTTGAGATATTGAGACATGTTGAGGAGGTTGCTTATGAGCTTGCTTTACCTCCCAGCTTGGCAGGAGTTCATCCGGTATTTCATGTTTTGATGCTCCGGAGGTATCACGGTGATCCGTCGCACGTGTTGGATTTCAGTTCAGTCCAGTTGGACAAGGATCTATCCTATGTTGAGGAGCCAGGGGCAATATTGGACAAGCAAGTTAGGAAGCTGAGGTCAAAGAACATTGCATCAGTAAAGGTTCATTGGTAGGGCCAGTCGGTCGAGAAGGCGACCTGGGAGACCAAGCATGATATGCGCAGCCGTTACCCTCATCTTTTCACTACTTCAGGTATGTCTTTATGCTCGTTCGAGGATGAAAAATGTTTAAGTGTAGGAGGATGTGACGACCCAACCGGTCATCTTAAGAATTAACGCCCCGATTGCCTATTAACGTCTTTCTCCAAGTTTATTTCTGCTATTTTTATTTGCTGGGATGTTCGGTTTTGAGTTTCGGAGAGTTTTGGGACACTTAGTCCCTAATGAGAGCTTAAGTGTTGGAAAGTTGACCGTAATCGGAACAGTGTGAAAACGGCCTTGGAATTGAAATCCGATGGTTTCGTTAGCTTCGCTGGGTGATTTTGGGCTTAGGGGCGTGTTCGGATTGTATTTTGGAGGTCCGTAGCTAATTTAGGCTTGATAGCCAAAAGTGGAATTTTTGAAGTTTCCGGTTCGATAGTGAGATTTTGATCCGAGGGTCAGAATGGAATTCCGGAAGATGGAGTAGCTCTGTAGTGTTGAATGTGATGTGTGTGCAAAATTTCAAGTCATTCGGACGAGGTTTTATAGACTTTTTGATCGAAAATCTATTTTTAGAGTTTTTGGAATTCTTAGGCTTGAATCCGATGAAAAATAGGTGTTTTGATGTTGTTTGACCATTCTGAAGGTTGGAACAAGTTTGAATGATGTTTTAGGATTGGTTGGCATGTTTGGTTGAGGTCCTAGGGGCCTCGGGTGTATTTCGGATGCTCAACGGACCAATTTTGGACTTGGAAAGATTGCAGATTTTTTGCTATTATGTTGCAGAGAAAACATTCACCGCGTTCGCGTAGAGCATTTGGGAGAAACAGCTGAAATGTGCTTTGCGTTCGCGATGATGTCCCGCGTTTGCGAAGGTAAGGACCCGTAAGTCTTCGCGTTCGCGTCATGTCCTCGCGTTCGCTTAGGGTCTGCCAGTTTAAGTTACGAGATCGCGTTTAGACCTTGCGTGGGCGAAAGAGGAAATTAGCCAACAGTACTTTTGTGCATCGCATTTACGATAGTAGCCTTGCGTTCGCGAAGAAGAGCGCGCCTGGGAAGATATAAGATTTCAAAATCGAGGGTTTAGCCATTTTTATCAAAACTTAAGCTTGGGAGCTCGGATTTGAGCGAGATTTTGAGGGATTTTCAGAGATATCGATTGGGTAACGATTCTTAACTCCTTTTTGTTTGTAACTCATTAATCTAATCATGAATTCATCCTTTAATTTCGGAATTTGTATGAAAATTGGGGAAACGTTCTTAGACCAAGCATTTGGGTTTTGATTGGGGATTTGACATTAGATTGGGAAAATTTTGGTTAGACTCATGAGAGTGTGAGGATTCTGGAAATGTAAATTTTACCCGATTCCGAGACGTGGGCCCGAGGGGTGTTTTGGTCATTTTACCTAATTTTGCGTATTAGCTTAGAATTTCTTTGTAGAATCAGTTACTTGAAGTGTTATTTACGTTATGAAATTGCATTGAATAGATTTGGGCCATTTGGAGTCGAGTACTCGTGGCAAGAGTGTGGTTTCGAATTGATTATTGAGTCGGTTCGAGGTAAGTGGCTTGTCTAACCTTGTGTAGGGGACCTTCCCCTTAGGATTGGTATATTTGGTAATTGAAATGCCTTGTACGTGAGGTGACGAGTGCGTACTTGTGCTAATTGTTAGAAATCCGGTTTACTTTAAGTAATTACTAGTATGTTTCCTTTCCTATTTCTATTACTTGCACTATTAAGCATGTTGTTAGCTTAGGAAAGCATGTCTAAGTGACTTAATTGCTTTGTTTTCTCAACCTGCCTTACCTGAATTCTGTGCAGCATGCTAGGCTAGAATCACTTGTTGCCTTAATATGAAATTTTGCCATTTCTGTATATTTTCCTGTTGCTGCTGTTGTATTTATTTTGAGACTACGGATGTGGGATTCCGGTAGCTCCCCCTTGTCTGTTTATTTTGGGACTACGGATGTGGGATTCCGGTAGATCCCCTTGCATAGTTATATGGAACTACGGGAATGCACCCAGTAGATTTCCCCAGTACTGGGTATTTACATTTGGGACTACGGAACGGGATTCCGGTAGATCCCCGCGCACTATGATTTGGACTACGGGATGGGATCCCGGGAGATCCATTGGATATGTACATATGGGACTACATGACGGTATCCTGGGAGATTCTCGATTGTTATTATTGTTGCTTGATGTGCCGGAGAATTTTGGCACATTTAATATAAATTGCTTAGATTTTAGTTTGTTTTAAACGCAATTATCTTTTATACTTATGTAATTTTAGTGTTTTTGCAGTGTATGAGGTTTAAGGACTTAAGAGCATGGAAATGAAATCAAAAAGCCACAAAAAGACAAGAAAAGAGCAAAATGCATCGCAAATATGGAAATGCGGACCGCAAATCCAACATGCGGGCCGCATAATGCTCAAAAAGGTCGCAAACCGCAACCGTTTGTTGGCCAAAGTCTAGTGAAAGAAATGCGGTCCAGTCTGCGGTCGCATAACAGGTTTGCGGGCCGCATAATGGACCGCAAACTTGTTATGAAAGTTGTTGAAGGTGGAAAATGCAATGCGAAATGTGATCGCATATCTGCAATGCGGACCGCAAAACGTGAATGCGATGAAGTCCTGGAAACTAGGGTTTGAAGATGCGATGGCTATGTCAAGAATGCGGACCGCATGTCTGTTATGTGACAGATATGAAGTCGCATATTTAACCGGAAAGGGTATTTTTGTCCCGTGTTTTGACCTACTATAAATAGATTTATTGGGGTTTTGTGGGGGAATTTGGTTTGATTTTGAAGCTACAATCCAAGGATTTATTATTCCTCTCTTTTGGAAGCTTTTGAATCAAGAATCTTGCACTTTGTAAGCTTTATGGCATTAAATATTCTCATCCTTTTGTATTCTAGTATGTGTAGCTAACTTTAAATACTAAAGTTGTGGACCCTAAATGGGTGTTATGTTAATGATTATTTAACATTGAATATATGCATAGTGGTTGGTTGATATTTATTTACTTCTCATTCTCCATTTATTGTTGGTGGTTGCAAATATTAACAAGTGTCATTAAATTCTTACTTTGCTTGGGAAAGTGGGTTAGAATTTGGTAGAAGTGAATATCAAATACTCAAGGCTTTAAACCTTGTTTAATAGAATCACTTAGGAATAAGTGGGTTTTATTTGACATATTTTGATTGTTCTTAATTGCAACTCTTTTATTTTTGGAAAAATCATAAAGAGGAAATACTACCCAACTATTGAAAAATATTGGGTAGTCATTTAGAAATCATTTGCATATCAAAAGAACTTTCCATTAGAAATATATCATATTAACACCGATAGCTTTACACTTCATTGAAGGGGACACAACCTTGGTTTCTTTAATCAAATTATTTACATTCTCAACATTACAATTAGTTATTTCTTCAAACCAAAATCATTTCATACTCTTGTTACCATTAACCGAATAGGATTACGACTTTAGTCAAGTAACACACTATTTGAGTAACCTTTTCACACCTATTCCCTGTGAGATTCGACCCCAACCTTGTTGGGTTATTATATTTGACGCCGACCGTCTTACACTATTTAATTTAAGTGTAATTTGAGCGTATCAAATTTTGGCGCCGTTGCCGGGGAGTACGGTTTTGAAATTACTAATTAGTGTGTGTTTTACTTTACGTCTTAGTCTATTCCATCACAATTTGCTTGTTTTGCTTGGTGTTGATAGGAAAACATGGTCGAATATGAAGAAGAAATGGAGGCAGAAATGGAAGAAAATCCTTTTGCGGACATAGAGAAGTACATTGAGGATAAAAATGCTATTGTACCTCCGGCCGTTGGCGCTACAACTTTCAAGGTGGAACATGGTTTAATCCTTATGCTCAAAGCGGAGGGTTTTTTTCCAGGAATTCCACTAATGATGATCCGACACAACATCTTAGAAACTTCTTGGATGTGTGTGCGATGCATAAGCAGAACAACATCTCTGATGATGTCCTAAGGCTGAGGTTCTTCATGTACTCACTAGCTGGGGACGCAAGGAAATGGCTTCAAAATATGCCACCAAGATCCATTCATTCTTGGCCCGAACTTGTCCGAGCATTCTTAGCTAAATGGTTATCGCAAAGTAAGAAGTCTGAGATCCAGGATAAAATCTTCTTTTTCAAGCAAGTAACGGGAGGGCATCTACATGAGGCATGAGATCGATTCAAGTTATATTTGGTGAGGTCTCCCAACCATGGCTTTCCGGATTCTATCTTGTTGGAAAAATTCTACATGGGTTTGGATCCTATGAACCAATCTATAGCCAAGAATGCAGTTGATGGATCTTTCATGGATAAATCATTCGCAAGGGTCACACAAATACTTGACAAAATGGAAAAGCATAATCAAGCATGGAACTCAGAGGACAGCACAGGTGGAATTGCATATGGATCTCCTTCCTTGACTGCCATGATCAAGGAAAACCAAGAGAGAGATCAAGTGATTGCAGGGCTTACCACAAATGTCAATGTGTTGACAAAGATGTTCACAGAAAGCCAAACGAAGAAAGTAAATCTGGTGGAAGATGTGCAACCCATATCAAATGAAGACTTTGAGGAGGAAAACTATGTCAACAACTCTCAAGGAGGTTACAAAAGGCAACAATACCAAGGTCAAGGACAAAATCAATGGAGCCCTCACCCGCAAGGGCAAGGCAACCAACAGTAGTGACATGACCAAGGCGGCTCAAATCAAGGTAATTGGAACAACAACAACTTCTCAAATCAGAGTTCAAACCCTTATGTTCCTCCAAAGGGTCAATATTCAAATCAAGGTTCCTCAAGTGAGTCTAAGTTGGAAGGCATGCTTGAACGGGTATTGCAAAATCAAGAGAAGTCCGACACTTCTATGAGGAATATGACCGAGCTTGTTGGTTCTCATACCGCATCCATTCAAAAATTGGAGATGCAAATGAGAGACCTCTCTAGGGAACAAAATCCGGAGCAAAAAGGGACACTTCCAAGTGACACAATTGCGAACCCCAAGGGTAGTGGGAGTGGTCCAACTTCTCATGTCATGGCAATTACTATTCGGAGTGGAGGTACTACAAGGAGGGAGTGAACAAGTGGTTAAAGTTGAAGAGTCCGAAAATGAAGTTGAGGTTGAAGAGCCAAGTGTTGTTGAAGTGGAAAAGGTTCCGGAAGAGTTGAAAGTGCAAGACGAAAACCGGGAAGAGGTGAAAGGAAAAGGTAAAAGAGACACCAAAAACTCTACCACCTATTCCTAGAGCTCCTCCTCCATTCTCTCAAAGACTTGCTAGGAAGGTTGATGATAGCAAACTCGAAAAGTTCTATGACATTCTCAAGCAATTATCGGTGAATATTCCATTTGTGGAAGCATTTCAAGAGATGTCGGGTTGTGCTAAATATTTGAAAGATTTAATTACCAAGAAGAGAACCACCAAAAATTAAGTGGTGAACATGACTCACCGGGTTAGTTCCATCATTGTAACATCCACTGTTCAAAAGAAAGAAGACCCGAGAGCTTTCACCATTCCTTGTGCTATTAGGGCACATGATTTTGCAAGAGCCCTTTGCGATAATGGGGCTAGCATCAACTTGATGCCTCTTGCCATTTACAAACAAGCAGAGTTAGGTATTCCAAGGCCCACAAGTATGAGATTGCAAATGGCCGATCATTCCATAAAGAGACCGGTGGGAAGTGTTGATGATGTGCTTGTTAAAGTGGGAAAGTTTCATTTACCCACCGATTTTATAATCCTTGATTGTGCGGTTGACAAAGAGATCCCTATCATTTTGGGGAGACCAGTCCTAGCTACAGGAAGAGCACTAATGGATTCGGAACGGAATGAGATCAAATTTCATGTGAATGATGAAGAGGTTACATTCCAAGCAAGCAAGGGTATGAAACTGCCACATGAATATGTCTCGGTGATTGATGTTGTTGATGAAGTGGAAGATGCGGTTGAAATGAAGATGAAAGAACAATGACTCGGTGAGGCGTTGGATGCTATTTCAGTGAACTTTAATGGTGAAGATATGGAAGGATATATAGAATCGGTAAATGCATTGGAAGGGCTTGGGTCCTACACTTATGCTCCAGCAAAGCTCTCTCTCGACTTGGAGAATAGAGCCACTCCTCCCGCAAAACCTTCTATTATTGAGCCACCACAACTAGAGCTCAAACCACTTCCGCCACACTTGAGGTATAAATTTCTTGGCTCAAATGATAATTTACCGGTAATTATTTCTTCTTTGTTGAATGATGTGCAGGTAGAACAATTTTTGGAAGTCTTGAAGGAGTATAGGCAAGATATTGGATGGACAATTGCGGACATCCGAGGGATTCCCCCCGGAATTTGCGAACACAAGATTCAATTGGAGAGTGAGATGAAACCAATGTGGAACATCAACGACGGTTGAACCCGTCCATGCAAGAGGTGGTAAAGAAAGAAATTATCAAGTGGTTGGATGCCGGGGTAGTCTACCCCATTGCTGATAGTTCTTGGGTGAGCTCGGTGCAATGTGTGCCAAAAAAGGGAGGCATGACCGTGATTGAAAATGATAAAAATGAGCTCATCCCTACAAGAATGGTGACCAGATGGAGGTTGTGTATGGATTATCGGAAGCTCAATAGTGCCACATACAAAGACCATTTCCCTATGCCTTTTATTGATCAAATACTTGATCGGCTAGCGGGAAGGTCATTCTATTGCCTTCTTGATGGATATTTTGGTTACAACCAAATCAATATCGCGTTGGAAGACCAAGAGAAGACAACATTCACTTGCCCTTATGGAACTTTTGCCTCTAGTCGGATGTCGTTTGGTTCGTGCAATGATCCGGTTACCTTTCAAAGATGCATGATGTCCATCTTCTCTGACATGGTGGAGGATTTTCTAGAGGTTTTCATGGACGACTTTTCGGTGGTAGGTGACTCTTTTGAGTATTGTATCAACAATCTTAGACAAGTGCTTAAGAGATGTGAGGAGACCAACCTTGTGCTCAACTAGGAGAAATGCCATTTCATGGTGGATGAAGGCATTGTATTGGGGCATAAAATTTCAAAATATGGCATAGAGGTTGACCGGGCAAAGATCAAGATCATTTCCAAGCTTCTTCCACCTATTTCAGTTAAAGGTGTCCGAAGTTTCTTGGGGCATGCCAGGTTCTATAGGTGTTTCATCAAGGATTTTTCCAAGATTGCAAATCTTTTGTGCAAACTCCTTGAGAAAGATGCAAAATTTGTGTTTGATGAGAAATGCCTCAAAGCCTTTGAGGAATTGAAGCAAAAGCTCACCACGACACCTATTATTGTCACACCCGATTGGTCTCTTCCTTTCGAGCTCATGTGTGACGCTAGTGGTGTAGCTATTGGAGCAATTCTTAGCCAACATCATAAAAAGGTTCTCCACACGATCTATTATGCAATCAGGACACTCAATGGAGCGCAAATGAATTACACGGTGACTGAGCAAGAACTTCTTGCCATTATCTATGCCTTTGAGAAATTCTGGGCTTATTTGTTTGGATCCAAGGTGATAGTGTACACAGATCATGCTGCTCTTCTCTATCTCATGGAAAAGAAGGATGCAAAGCCTAGGTTAATTCAGCGAGTCTTGTTGTTGCAAGAATTTGACTTCGAGGTCAAGGATCGCAAAGGAATGCACAATCAAGTAGCAGACCATTTATCAAGGCTTGAAGAGGAAGGGAGACCAAAAGGAGATCTTGAAATCAATGATGCATTCCTGGATGAGCACATATTGGCACTATCTAGCACTTTTGCTCCTTGGTATATCGATATTGCTAACTACTTGGTTAGTGACCTTATTCCAGATGGATTGGAATCCTATCAAAAGAAGAAGTTTTTGAGAGATTGTCGGCAATACTATTGGGAAGAATCATTCATTGTTCTGTGTTTGTGCTGACAACATCATCATAAGGTGTGTTCCAGAAAAAGAGATTATGCTAATTCTAAAGGCATGCCATGACTCACCGGTTGGGGGTCACCATGGGGGAAATCAAACGACGGTTAAGGTGATTGAATGTGGTTATTATTGGCCGTCGATCTATCATGATCCCAATCAAATGGTCAAGGGTTGTGACCAATGCCGAAGGCAAGGATCAATCTCCAAGAGGCATGAAATGCCAATGCACTTTGTGATGGAGATAGAAATCTTTGACGTATAGGGAATTGATTTTATGTGTCCCTTTGTAAGCTCTTGTGGGATGAAATATATCCTGGTGGCTATGGACTATGTATCCAAATGGGTTGAAGCAATTGCCTTACCAAACAACGAGGCAAGAAATGTGACCGCATTCTTAAAGAAAAACATGTTCACTCGGTGTGGCACTCCTAGAGCCATTCTTGGTGATGATGGGTCTCATTTCTGTAACAAGGCTTTCACGGGGATACTAGAGAAATATGGCGTCAAGCACAAGGTGGCCACACCTTATCATCCCCAATCAAGTGGCCAAGTTGAAGTTTCCAATCGGGAGATAAAGAGCATTCTAGCAAAGACTGTTAATGCAAACAGGACTGATTGGTCAAGAAAACTAGATGATGCATTGTGGGCGTACCGCACGGCGTACGAAACTCCTATTGGCACTTCTCCTTATCAGTTAGTCTTCGGCAAAGATTGTCATCTACCCATAGAACTGGAGCACAAAGCCATGTAGGTTCTAAAGAGGTTGAACTTAGATTGGGCCTAAGCTGCAAATTTGAGGTTAACACAACTCAATGAAATGGAGTAATTCCGTTTCCATGCATGTGAAAGTGTAGCTGTGTATAAAGAAAGGATGAAGTTCGTCCACGACAAAAAGATCTTGAAACGGGAGTTCAAGTCGGGTGACTTGTGTCACACCTCCTTTTTACCTATATCCTGTAAAGGGCTATAGTATAAGGGAGTTTTTCCAATTAAAGGACAATCGAAACGGGATTGTTTTTTTATTAAAAATCAGAGTCGCCACTTGGGATAATTTATGGTGTCCCAAGTCACCAGTTTAAATCCCGAATCGAGAAAAACTGACTCTATTTATGGTCTGCGTACACAGAAATCCGGGTAAGGAATTCTGTTAACTCGGGAGAAGGTGTTAGGCACTCCCGAGTTCCGTGGTTCTAGCATGGTTGCTTTGATCATACTTGGCTTACTAAATTGTTTAATTACTCATTTTAGATCGTATGTGCATTTACCCTAACCGCTTTTAAATAACTTGATTATTCGTAAAGGATTGAGTTACGCGTACGTATACTCTTTTCCTTTGGCGCGTCAAAAATCATGTCATGCGAACGTGTCCATAATTAATAATGCCTTGTTTATTTATTTAAGAAACATTGGTTGAAGTTGCGCGAACGCATCCCTCGTGTTGTTTTTAAGATCGTAATCATGTCACGCGAACGTGTCCACGACCACGATAATCTATTAAACGTGCCTAAAGCAAACTACGATAATTGGTTATTTGTTGTATCTAAATCATAAGAAATTAGTAGAGGGCCATGCATTTGTAATTTTGTTTGGCACAACATACCTCGATTTGTTCTAACTTCTAGACTTAACTGTGAGAGCCATAACTATTTATGTTAAATGTGGAACACCTCAACTAATTAATGAGCATAACTAGTTGATTAAAAGACGTAAGAGGATTTCTACTTATTTTATGCTAATGTTTAAGCTAAAATTTAAATATCAACGAACTAGTAATAGACGATCCATGATTGATTACGAAAAGGCCCAGGCTGGTTAGAGGCCCAATGGCCAACTGCCAGTTACTACATGACCAGCGAAAGAAGCAGCTGGGCTTGACGTAAACCTAGATGAAAATCCCATCGCTGAAAAGAAATTCGGCATAACTGGGCCAAATAAGGCAGCCCAGTTTCACGATTCAGCGCCAATGTTTGAGGCAAATTATATCATTCAAGAAAATCTGAGTTTGAACCAATTTTGATAATCCTTGACTCAAATGCAAAACATATTTTAATACTAACATATCTTCTAAAGTGAATATGCAATTCCTAGTGAGATTTATTTCAACAAAACTCCACAACTAGCCTAGCTATCAAACACAACCAATTCTTATTTCAGTTTCCATCAAAATACCTGAAAGGACCTCGAAACACATGTATATGTTTGACAATATGGCTTCAACAAGAAATTTTCACTCTATACCTAGTCGAAAGCCCTTTTAAAAATGCAAGAAGCTCATACACAAGTAGAAGCAGAACTAAGTGACACTTTGACATCATTGAACTAACACATATTACAGTAATTAGACTAAGAATCACGATTCTCAACTAACACATATTAGTTGGATCAGGCGATATCAACGACCCAGATCAAGCTTGCTGAAACGACGTCGTTTGACTTAGTTGGGGGATTTGGACCGGGTGAGGCGTGGGTTTGGGCTGGGTACATGGGTGATTATGTTTGGGCTGGGGAAATCTGGGTTGATTTTGGCCCAGATTTAACCCTCTTATTTCTTTCTTTTCCTTTTTTTCAATTTCACAATTCTTTTTTCTTTTTTCCAAAATTAAAATTAAAACCTAAATTAAATTTTAAACCAAACTATTCTACCAAATTAAATTAATTAGCCTTAATAATTGTTACTACAATAATTAAAAACCAAATTAAAGGAAAAAACTACAAAAATTCAAAATTAAAATTAAAAGTGCAAAATAAACTATTTTTGTGATTTTTTCCTATTTTTATAAAATAATTTGTCAATTAATCCTAAAAATATAAAATTAAATCCTAAATGTAAATGCAACATATTTTTTGTAATTTTCATTAATTAAATAAAATAAAAATGCACAGACAAATGCAAACAATTACTAGAAAATGCCACGAAAATCCCCAAAATTGCAAACACTGAAAGAAATTGTTTTGTTTTGGATTTATGGGAGTAATTCATATAGGGAAAAAATCATGTGCTAACAGCTGCCCCTCTTTGCTCGGAAACACGAAGAGTTTTCGTGCAAAGATAAGTGAGCGGATACGAGCGATTTTTGCCCGTTCGAATACTCCGCGTGAAGCATTTTTGAAAGATTTGACCGCACCCTGCTTCTGAGGTTGGCTACATATCCTTGGCTAAAAGGAATCAGGTCAGTGTAGTTCGGGAAGTTTTGGTAGTTGGGACTACCAGGAAGCTGTGATTTCGCTGTTTCTGCTGCTGTTGCCACTGCTTACTGAACCCCCTTATTACACCATGTCAAAATAAAACAAGAAGCTAGACTAGACTATGGTCTATGGATTACAAAAGTCCTATCTATATCTTTAAACTTTCTCTTGTGTTTCTTGTTGCCTTGTTATCCTCCATTCTCTCGGAAACATCCGTTTATTGCCATCTTGAATTGTAGACTGAGATGTTTTCCCTTTCTTCAGGTGGGTACCTGACTGCTGAACTTGATATGTATTCCCTGCTTTCCAGGCGGGCTCCTGACTTCAACATTTGAAAGTATTCCCTACTCTCCGGTGGGCTCCTGACTTCAACATTTGAAGGTATTCCCCACTCTCCAGGCGGGCTCCTGATTGCTAAACTTGAATGTATTCCCTGTTCTCCAGGCGGAATCCTGACTTCAAGATTTGAAATGTATTCCCTGCTCTTCAGGCGGGCTCCTGATTGCTAAACTTGAATGTATTCCCTGCTCTCCAGGCGGGCTCCTGTCTTCAACTTGAAATGTATTCCCTACTCTCTAGGCGGGCTCTTGATTGCTAAACTTGAATGTATTCCCTACTCTCCAGGCGGGCTCCTGATTGCTGAACTTAAAATGTATTCCCTACTCTCCAGGCGGGCTCCTGATTGCTAAACTTGAAAGTATTCCCTGCTCTCCAGGCGGGCTCCTGACTTCATAATAGACAAAACAAGGAATTTGAAAGCTAAAATTTAAATTGTACTCCCTTGTTCTCCAGGAGGGCTCCTGACTGCTATGCTTGAAAGTATTCCCTGCTCTCCAGGCGGGCTCCTGACTTCAACATAGACAGAAATGAAGAAAATTTTCTGCCCCAGTTTGGTGCCTGGGGACAGATGTGATTGTAAAACTAAATCATATTACCAAGTATTACTAAGGATTTGAAAGGTAGGTCCCATTATTCAGGGGGGTCCTGACAACTCTTAACTAAACGACAATTTAAAATCTAAGTTATATCTTCCTAAATCTTGCTATCAAAGAGGATCTTTAAACTACTCCCCATTATCCAGGAGGGCCCTGAAAATCAAAAGTCCAATTTTATCTTAAGAGTGACAACTTTTATGGCTGAATTATACTACCCTACAGCAGACTTTACGCTAAATATTGTTATCTAATTGAACTCTTAAACTAAGTCCCATTATTCAGTAGGGTCCTGAAAACACCTAATTGAATCCTATCTCGAACATGCACACTTCTAAGTCAACTTATATTCCTTTAGGATGCATTTATTCTAGATTATGCTATTTCTGAACATTTAAACTAGGTCCCATTTTCCAGGAGGGTCCTGAAAGTTTTACGGTCAAACCTGTCTTGATGCTTGCTCTTTCCCTGCGGAGAGTTTCTCCAAGGAGAATGAATTTTCTGCCCCTGTTTCAATCATAGAAAATTTTGTCAGTTTAAAGTGGTGGTTAGCTGATGGCATTCTTGCTGAAGATATTTCTGTTGCACTGTTTTGTTCTGACTGGCTTCTTCGAACTGGCCCTGAATCGCTTTGACTTTCTGGCTGACTTTCAAACCCTATGACCTTTGATGAACCGAGTGTTCTATACCCCTGCTGTTGTTTTACCTCCGACCCCTTTATCTAAACGTTTGCATCTCCCATGACATGACCAAATCATTCCACCGATGAAACTTCCGGTGATTCCTTGTACCCCCCTCTTACATCATGTTATCCTTAGTATGCTCCGACCACGATGTGCTTTGCAATTTTGGAAGTTGGTAGTGAGCTTTGACTTGCTTTGAACAAGACTGACATTGAAACATCTTAGACAAATAAACCCAAAAGAAAAATGAAATGCAATGACTTTGCGGGTTAAGGATAAGAAGAATCCAAAACCAGATGACTTCTACCAAAGGAAAAAGAAAAAGAAACTTATCTGAGTGGAGCAGCTGGTACCAATGATCATGACATGCATTTCGGATTAATCGGCCCAATCTGTCCGACCAATCAACTTTCAGTTGTCGTACTTCGTTGCCTTAGGACTTCCATGACTTGATTACTTTACCCAAACCTTGACCTTGTTCATCCTGCGGTGCCTTGAAAGGTTTTCACCAGCAGACCTCTTTCATACGTTTATCTCTCAACTCATCTTTGCCTTATAGTGCCCGTGAGGGTTTTCACCAATAAGACTCTCTCATTTGTATTTCTCTCAACTCCCGTCGCCTTACGATGCATGTGAATGTTTTCACCAATAAGACTCTCTCATTTTTATTTTTCCTGCTTGAACCAGAGTGTTGCCCCTGACATGAATTACATTTACCTGCTTGACTTGGCATTTCTCAAAGACTAATCAAAAGGTCTTTCTTTGGACCGTAATGTAGGTTTCTGGATAGGGTTAGCAAGAAAGGGTATAAAAGGCTCAAAATAATTCACATGGGTTAAAAATTACAACTTTGGGAATCAGATTTCTTACAACAACCACAACTTCTGCCCCAGTTTCTTGCTTGGGGACTTTTGGATTTTTATTTTGATGAGACCGAACCGTGAGGCTGCCTACGTATCCTTAAAAGGAATCAGGTCAAACATAGTTCATGACATAAATTATTGCTTTGTTGTTGTGATTTTTCCTTTTTCTTCTTTTCTTTTTTTTTCTCTTTTTGCTTTTCTCTTTTCTTTTCTTTTCTTTCTCTTTCTTTTTCATTTTTCTTCTCCTTTTCTTTTCTTTTCATTCTTTCTTTTTTTCTTTTCACTTACTTATCCTCCGCACTTGCGTTTCTGAATTGTGCCGTTGATTCCGAAAGAGGGGTATGAAAGAAATAAATAAGGCTCAAAAAGAGGTGACAATGGATAAAGTGTTTAGATAGCAGAAGAAAACGCCTTCATCATTTCAATCTTCAAAATATGCCAAATACAATCAAGTATAATCAAAGAAAGAAATTATACATAATATATTTTGACTGCATCGAAATTGATAGCCATTTCTACACATTTCCCTTCCATATCTGTCAAATATAACGCGCCATGGGACAACACTCTAGTTACAACAAATGGCCCCTGCCAGTTTGGGGTGAACTTTCCCTTTGCTTCAGCCTGATGAGGCAAGATACGCCTCAACACTAATTGACCCACTTCGAACTTTCGTGGACGTACCTTCTTGTTATATGCTCTCGCTATTCTCTGTTGGTACAATTGGCCGTAACATACTGCTGCCAATATCTTTTCATCAATCAGACTTAATTGCTCCAAGCGGGTTTTTACCCATTCAACGTCATCAACTTCTGCCTCAGCGACAATTCGAAGGGATAGGATTTCAATTTCTGCGGGTATTACCGCGTCCGTGCCATACACCAACAAATAAGGGGTGGCCCCTACTGAAGTGCGGACAGTAGTGCGATAACCCAACAATGCAAATGACAACCTTTCATGCCACTGTCTAGAACCTTCCACCATTTTTTGATGTATCTTCTTTATATTCTTGTTGGCTGCCTCGACCTCTCCATTCGCCTTAGGGCGGTATGGGGTGAAATTGCGATGTATAATCTTAAACTGTTGACATGTCTCTGTCATCAGATGACTGTTGAGATTAGCACCATTGTCCGTAATGATTACCTTCGGAATCCCAAACTGACAGATGATATTTGAATGCACAAAATCGACCACTGCTTTCTTGGTCACAGATTTGAACGTTTTCGCTTCAACCCACTTAGTGAAATAATCAATGGCTACCAGGATAAACCTGTGTCCGTTTGATGTTGCTGGCTCGATTGGCCCAATGACATCCATGCCCCAAGCAACAAAAGGCCATGGTGCAGACATTGTATGTAATTCAGCTGGTGGAGAATGAATCAAATCTCCATGCACTTGGCACTGATGACATTTTCGCACAAAACTGATACAATCCCGTTCCATAGTGAGCCAGTAATAACCTGCTCAGAGAATCTTCTTTGCTAGAACGTACCCACTCATATGCGGTCCACAAACTCCGGAGTGTACCTCAGTCATGATGATTGTGGCTTGTCTGGCATCTATGCATCTTAGCAATCCAAGATCTGGAGTTCTTTTGTATAACACCCCTCCACTGAAGAAAAATCCGCTTGCCAATCGTCGAATTGTTCTTTTCTAATCACCTGTGGCCTGTACCGGATATACCCCTATCCGGAGGTATTCTTTGATATCATGGAACCATGGCTCCCTATCAAGTTCTTCTTCTACCATATTATAGTAAGCATGCTGATCACGGACCTGAATCTGCAAAGGGTCCACATAAGCCTTATCTGGATGATGTAACATTGACGCCAGAGTAGCCAAAGCATCAGACACTTCATTATGGATCCTTGGGATATGCCTGAATTCTATCAACTGAAACCGCTGACAAAGATCATGCAAACATTGTCTGTACGGTATGAGTTTCAAATCTCGTGTTTCCCACTCTCCCTGAATCTGGTGCACCAGGAGGTCCGAGTCACCCGAGACCAAAACTTCCTGGACACCCATATCCACAGCTAACCTCAAACCCAGAATACAGGCCTCGTACTCAGCCATGTTATTGGTACAGTAAAAACGAAACTGAGCCGTAACAGGGTAGTAGTACCCTGTTTCAGAAATAAGTACCGCTCCTATGATCACACCCTTCATGTTTGCAGCCCCATCAAAGAAAAGTTTCCATCCCGGCTTCTCGACTTGTTCCAACTCATCAATATGTATCACCTCTTCATCAAGGAAATAAGTTTTCAAAGGTTCATAATCTTCATCAACCGGGTTCTCGGCCAAATGGTCCTTCAAGGCCTGTGCTTTCATTGCAGTTCGAGTCATGTAGACAATGTCAAATTCTGTGAGCAGGATCTGCCACTTTGCAAGCCTCCCTGTGGGCATAGGCTTCTGAAAGATATACTTCAATGGATCCAAGCGAGATATGAGATAGGTAGTGTAAGATGACAAATAATGTTTCAGTTTCTGCGCCACCCAGGTTAGGGCGCAACATGTCCTCTCAAGCTGAGTGTACTTGACCTCGTACGGTGTGAATTTCTTGCTAAGATAATATATGTCTTGCTCCTTCCTGCCAGGGATATCATTTTAACCCAATACACAGCCAAATGAATTTTCCAATACCGTCAAATATGGAATCAACGGTCGCCCTGGTTCTGGCGGGACCAACACCGGTGGGTTTGACAAATACCCCTTTATCTTATCAAACGCCTCTTGACATTCATCCGTCCACTTGACCACAGCGTCTTTCTTTAACAGTTTGAAGATAGGCTCACAAGTTGTTGTGAGCTGAGCGATGAACCTGCTGATATAATTCAATCTCCCCAACAAACTCATCACCTCGGTCTTGTTCTTCGGAGGTGGCAATTCCAGGATGGCCTTGATTTTTGATAGGTCCAGTTCAATACCCTGGCGGCTGACTACGAACCCCAACAACTTTCCAGACGACACCCCAAAACCACACTTCACAGGATTAAGCTTGAGATTATACCTGCGAAGCCTTCAGAAGAACTTCTTCAGATCCCTGACATGGTCGGACTGCTTTCTAGACTTTACGATCACATCATCCACGTACACCTTGATTTCCTGGTGTATCATATCATGGAATATTGTTGTCATTGCCCTTATGTAGGTTGCCCCAACATTTTTCAAACCGAATGGCATGACCCGATAGTAGTACGTTCCCCATGGCGTGATGAATGCCATCTTTTCCGCATCTTCCTCGTCCATTAAGATTTGATGATAACCCGCGTAACAATCCACAAAAGTACCAATATCATGTTTGGCGCAATTGTCAATCAAGATATGGATGTTCGGCAACGGGAAATTGTCTTTTGGACTTGCCTTGTTGAGATCCCGATAGTCAACACACACCCTAGTCTTGGCATCCTTCTTCGGTACAGACACAACATTGGCTAACCAGGTGGGATATCGGGTGACCCGAATGACTTTGGCATCGAACTGCTTGGTGACCTCTTCCTTGATCTTTACACTCATATCCGTTTTGAATTTTCTCAGCTTCTGTTTGACAGGAGGGAATGCCGAGTCAGTGGGCAACTTGTGAACCGCTAAATCAGTGCTTAGACCAGGCATGTCATCATTGGACCATGCAAAAACATCTTCGTATTCGAACAGTGCTTTAATTATCTCCTCACTGAGTTGAGGTTCCAGATGGATACTTATTTTTGTTTCACGGACATTATCTTGGTCCCCTAGATTAACTGCTTCTGTATTGTTCAAATTAGGTTTGGGCTTTCCCTCAAAATGACTTAGTTCCTTACTAATTTCTTCATAGGCCTCATCATCCTCAAATTCCAACTCGTCATCATACTTAATTTCTTGTATTATTATTTCAGAGTTAGATTGGCTTTTAAAACTGGGCCGAAGATTCCTCACGCATGTCATGTCATTGATATCAACATAAAAAGAACTGTACAAAAGAAGAAAACAAAATAAAATTAGAAAAAATGAAGGAACAGGAACGATTGCATTTCAGTAAATATAAAGATAACAGGTTTTTAACACATCCAACTGGACAGAACATAATATCTGAATTACACACCCTAGAATAATCCAGACAACTAGAGAAAATCAAAACCCAGTACCAAGACTCCCTCCGGATAGGAAGAGGAGTAGCTTCCTAGTTGTTGACTTTTGCACGTGGTCCCACAAATTGCACATCTGCCTTTCTAGACCCTTCCCCAGCCTGAACCATGTTGACCTTTGCGAATAACCTTTCGAACCCCTTCTCCAAGTCCCCATCGGCCCCAATCAGTGGTCCAGGAACCTTTGACAACAGTTGCTTTCTGATACCCGGCCTGATGAATGACCTAGATAGACGCGGGATTGGCTTTGGTAATGCCCATGCTTTCTGTTTCATTTTTCTGGCTCTTCTCACGTCTGCAACGGCAGGCTTGAACCCCAGACCAAAAGTATCTAGATTCTTTGGAAGAGAAACTGGCTGCACAATACCCTACAGAGATGCACCTAAACCCTTGCCCGGTATGAAACCATTTTTCAACATTTCAACAGCCACCATAACTGACGCCACAACCATCTTTGGAGTTGGAGCGTACTTTCCCTCCAGAATTTTCTCTACCGATACTGTGTCAAAAACCTAATAAACCCATGGTCCCTTGCCATCGTCAACCTCTATGAACGGAACAATGGCACCATTGGGCACACACAAATTATCTTCGCCATGTACAACGATTTCCTGTCGATCCCATTCAAACTTGACCATTTGATGCAGAGTAGACGGGACTGCCTTGGCAGCATGGATCTAGGGTCGTCCCAACAGCAGATTGTACGAGACAGCCACATCGAGCACCTGAAATTCCATGGTAAATTCAACTGACCCTATTGTGAGCTCAAGCACTATGTCCCCGACTGAATCTTTTCCCCCACCGTCGAATCCCCGAACGTAAATACTGTTCTTATGAATTCTTTCATCCTCCACTTACAGCTTGTTCAATATGGAGAGAGGACAGATGTTCACGCTAGACCCGTTGTTAACCAGTACTCGAGTAACCACGGAGTCTTCGCATTTCACCGTCATATAGAGGGCTTTATTGTGCTCGGTACCCTCTACGGGCAACTCATCATCGGAAAAAGTGACTCGGTTTACCTCAAATATCTTGTTAGCTATCTTTTCCAAGTGGTTTACTGAGATTTTGTCAGGAACGTGGGCTTCATTTAAGATCTTCATCAAAGCACGGCGGTGTTCGTCTGAATGGATCAGTAATGACAAGAGCGAGATCTGAGCTGGTGTCTTCCTTAACTGCTCCACAATGGAATAGTCTTGCGCTTTCATCTTTCTCAGAAATTCTTCTGCTTCTTCCTCAGTCATTGCTTTCTTCACCAACACTGGATTATCCTTTGAGGTCTTAGCTTTTCTCAACTCTTCGGGGGCAAAGCATCTCCCCGATCAAGTCAAGCCATGGGTCTCACACACTTCTTCTCTGACCTCTTCCCCCTTGTAAGTTACTGTCACTCGTTCATAGTTCCACGGGACCGCCTTATTGTTGATCATTGGAAGCTGAGTTACTGGTTTTATGATAACAGGCTCTGCACGAGCACCCTTCACGACCACAACAAGTTTACTTGCAACCCCAGGTACCACCACTTTAGCTTTTTCTGGTTTCACTGTGACAGCACTTGACGACCCTTTCCCGGCTACCACAACTGGCTTATTGTCTACCCCTTTCAACTGGACCACTGATTTCCCACTGGTTACCTTTTCCTTTGAACTGGTTTCACTGGAGCGGATCATCATCACCGTCTGTGAGTGTTTCTTAGCCTCTCCTCCCTTGTGTATCAACTCAATCATATGGGTCTCATGGTGAGCTGGTAGCGGATTCTGGTTGATATTTGGTGTTTCTAGGGCCTGAACCTCGATCCGATGAGTATCAATGACCTCTTGTATAGCTGTTTTTAGTTTCTAGCATTTCTTTGTGTCATGGCCTGGGGCTCCTAAACAATACTCACAACTCACCGAGCGATCAAGATTTCAAGGAAGGGGATTCGACATTTTGGCCTTGATCGGATTCAACATACCGAACTGTCTCAGTCTGTGGAATAGGCTAGTATATGATTCTCCAAATGGAGTGAAAGTCTTCTGCTTCTGTAACCTTTCATTCTTAAAGGCTTGACTGGGTCGAAAACCTATTCCAGGAGGGTTTTTGTAGGCTTTTGGGGGTGGATGGGTATTTGTGGAGCTTGGTAGGGACTCTATGGAGCTGGCGCACGCCGTTGTGCATGAGCGGGAGGTTGGGTATAGGTTTGTGCGTGATTGATAGAAAATGGGGATCTGGCGGTGGGTAGTAGTGTTATGGTGAGCTATATGAAATGTGGGGGTATGTTTGGGGATAAAGTCGAGGCTAGTTGTAGAATGGTGGAAGGTTCCTGGATCCACCCCAAGCTGTCGACTTGATCGTTGCAACATCCTCTTTCTTCTTCTTTCCGAGTACACCCCCAGTACCGTTTTGAATGGCTTGGGTGGTTGCTTTGATTGCTGAGTAACTCATGATCTTATTGGACTTGAGTCCCTCCCTAACCATGCCTCCCATTTTCACAACTTTATTAAACGACTTGCCCACTGCTGACACCAAGTGACCAAAATAAGTGGGCTCCAAAGCCTGCAAGAAATAATCAACCATCTCGCTTTCTTTCATCGGAGGGTCAACCCTCGTCGCTTGCTCTCTCCAACGGAACCCATATTCTTGGAAACTCTCACAGGGCTTCTTCTCAATCTTCGCCAATGACAGACGGTCTAGGATGATTTCAAGATTATACTGAAAATGACAGGCGAAGGCTTGGACCAAATTGTTCCATGTGTACCACCTGCTATGATCTTGTTTGGTGTACCATTCTAGGACCGACCCACTCAAACTTTGGCTGAAATATACCATCAGCAATTTGTCTCTTCCACCAGCTCCTCTCATCTTGCTACAGAATCCTCTTAAGTGTGCTACCGGGTCGCCATGCCCATCGTACAGATCAAACTTGGGCATTTTGAACCCTGCTGGCAACTAAACATCTGGAAATATACATAAATCCTTATAGGCCACACTCACTTGGCTTCCCAACCCCTTCATATCTCGGAACGATTGCTCTAAGCTTTTGACCTTTCTGATCATCTCTTCATGCTCGGGATTTTTGGGCGGTTTCTCGGTCTCTGCATGGATATCAAGATGAGGAGTGTAAGGATATGGTTTTGGAACTTTGAAGGTGGGTTCAGGGGGATAGTACTGGTTGTCGTGAGTTTGAAATAGGGGTTCACTAGAAGATCTGTGTAATGTAGCAGGTGGAAGTGCTACAAAAATAGGTGTAATTGGTGGGGGAGGGTACGGGACTTGTTTGGGTGGTGGAGCTTGAGAAGTATGGGAAGTGGCGCCATGACATTGTTTGTAGAGGGGAAAGGCTGGAGATGAGTTCACAGTGGGAGGCTCCGGAGGTTGGGCTGATGATGGGATATAAGCAGGATTGGCGGGATAAACCAGTGGTGGATGCCCCTTCGCCCAAGCTTGGTACATTTCAGCCATCTGTTGTTTCAACTTATACATTTCTTCCCTCATTGCATTAACGTCCATTTCTTCCACCTCTTTCGATGGGTCGACAATACTTGTTTCCGGTTCCTGGTCGACCATATTCAGCCTGTCTTTCGATCGGGTGTTGTAGGAGTGAGTTGCCAGAATGCCAGTCAACTAACCACCTACCTAAACTGATTACATCAAACAACAACCTTGTTAGTGATTAGGCTTTAACAGATTGGTAACCGCACATTGGGCATGAATGCACCTAAACAGTTAACAGTCTCTATTATGTATTTGATCGGTTACATGCGTCATTCTGGCCTTTTCTTACCTTCGCTTGCAAACTTCCCCTTCTCTTTCTTTTCCTTTTCCATCTTTTCATTCTCTCTTTGTTTTTATTCTCCCTTAATTTTTATTTTCTCTCTTTTCTTTCTTGTTTTTCCGCTCTTTCTTTCTCTCTTTTATTTGGTTACGATCGAATCTTATGGAGATTTCCTACGTATCATGACCCCGCATGAATCAGACCAAGCATAGTTCTTGGGTATAAGTGCAAAATAAAGTAAAAACATTTTGGGATTTTCAATTTTCATATAAAAAACGTTATTACAAAGACTGAAACTAACAGACTCGAAAGAAACTAACAGACTCGAAATACAGACTTAAAAACAAACAGCCCACATACTCTGATAATAGAAATACAAACTCCAAAACAACTGGCAGACTTTAATGGAAAGAAAGCACAGACTCAAGAAATCACGAATACATCAATACCTCAAATGTCCCTGGGACCCGCGGGGCGTCATTCGGCCTTGCTGCGGGCCGACTTGCTAAATCCCCCTGAAGGTGGTAGAGATCTTCCATTACCCGGCGAACAAAAATCATCACAGTAGCGAAGAACATAGATCTCGTCATATCCTTACAGCTACTGCACTTCATTGCGATATAGTTGCGACCCTTTTGACTCGCTCTCTTATGGCGCCCTTCTCTTGAAACAAATGCCCAATTTGTTCGGTTCTGGCTTCCAAAGTTCATTCGGCTACTTGGTTCTGCTCTTGGAGTTGTTGCAAGTCCCTTTCTAGTCGTGCCATTAAGGCATAACAATGTTCTTTTTCAGCCTTAAAATTTTTGGCTTGTTTAGCCATTTCACCCTCGAGGTTGCCAATTGCCTTTTCCCAACCTGTGACCCCTCTTTCATATCTTTCTTTCATCTGTTGAACGAAAGCTGCACGCCCTTCGGCGCTTTTAGCCAACCTTGCCCGTGCTTTTGCTAGTTCAGACTCAGCTTTCTGCAGGTCATCTTCGTAGTCACGTACCTTTTGAGTGAGGTTGTAAATGAGCCTCGCATTTTTGCAAATGCGGCTCCTTCCCAATTTCACGCGAATTTTGAGGCCGGGGGGAATTATTTTATGACCCTTCACAAACCTGTCCATTCTTTTACGAAAGTAGCCTTTCGACAACTGAAGAATACTCTGAGGCTATCTCGGCAAGAACGGTTTAAGACATTGCCGAAGCTGGATCGGCTTATTTCGACCAGAAATCAAGATTGCATTCACTCAACCACCGACCCTCTTTTCTTGTTTTTCTCTCTCTTTTTTCAAAAATAAGGCCGAACCTTATGTAGGTTGCCTACGTATCCCACATCCGGTGAGTATCAGACCTGCGTAGTTCGGTCAGTTTCGACACATTTGACAGAACACAGTGTTTGACTCTTTTAAAAATAACTATTTTTCTATTTTCCTTTTTTGAAAAAAAAAATTGGGCTTTCAAATACCGGGATGTTTAGAACCGGGTTTTATTTCCTTCCCTATATCACTCTTGGTTTTCCTCTCTTCTTTTTTCGCTTTATTTTCTCTAGCCGGTCAGCATGCAAGCCAAAACAAATAAATGTTCACATAGCACATAGGATGCATCAGGATGGTCTGTTATTTCGGGCACACCTGTCCTAGACGGACCCAACCCCTGTGTCGAGTCCCCTAAGTCAAATGCACATGATGCAAACAAACGTTCCTACTAGGTATCCGGCATGGGGCTGTGTTTTTCTAGGTTTAAATCCTGGGGTTTTGGTCTAGACTTGGGGTACCCGAGCGGACAACTAGGGCCGAGGAGGGGGCGACGTATCGGGAGCACTGAAGTCTACCCGGCCTTGTTGCTTGCCCAGCCTCGTTCGGCTTGGTATAATTTCTATAGAAAAAGCGGGCAACGCAAACGTATGCACCATTTTCAGAAGACTCAGATAGGTGGCGTAAGAAGACAGTTATATACAATCCAAATAATATTAAAGCAGTAAACATATAACATTTAGCACAAAAAGTTCACAGAATACAGTAATATCAACAATAAATAGAACCAAGCAGAATCACATTAGCAAGCTCGAATTCTTGAACCCTGAACCAGAGATTCTAGGTTCGATCCCCAGTGGAGTCGCCAGAGCTGTCACACCTCCTTTTTACCTATACCCCGTAAAAGGCTATAGTATAAGGGAGTTTTTCCAATTAAAGGACAATCAAAACGGGATTGTTTATTTATTAAAAATTAGAGTCGCCACTTGGGATAATTTATGGTGTCCCAAGTCACCAGTTTAAATCCTGAATCGAGAAAAACTGACTCTATTTACGGTATGCGAACACAGAAATTCGAGTAAGGAATTCTGTTAACCCGGGAGAAGGTGTTAGGCACTCCCAAGTTTGTGGTTCTAGCACGGTCGCTTTGATCATACTTGGCTTATTAAAAATTTTAATTACTCATTTTAGATCCTATGTGCATTTACCCTAACTGCTTTTAAATCACTTGATTATTTGTAAAGGATTGAGTTACGCGTACGTATACTCTTTTCCTTTGGCGCGTCAAAAATCATGTCACGCGAACATGTCCATAATTAATAATGCCTTGTTTATTTATTTAAGAAAAATTGGTTGAAGTTGCGCGAACGCATCCCTCGTGTTGTTTTTAAGATCAGTAATCATATCACGCGAACGTGTCCACGACCACGATAATCTATTAAACGTGCCTAAAGCAAACTACGATAATTGGTTATTTGTTGTATCTAAATCATAAGAAATTAGTAGAGGGCCATGCAATTGTAATTTTGTTTGGCACAGCATACCTCGATTTGTTCTTAACTTCTAGACTTAACTGTGAGAGCCATAACTATTTATGTTAAATGTGGAACACCTCAACTAATTAATGAGCATAACTATTTGATTAAAAGACGTAAGAGGATTTCTACTTATTTTATGCTAATGTTTAAGCTAAAATCTAAATATCAACAAACTAGTAATAGACGATCCATGTTTGATTACGAAAAGGCTCAGGCTGGTTAGAGGCCCAACGGCCAACTGCCAGTTACTACATGACCAGCGAAAGAAGCAGCTGGGCTTGACGTGAACCCAGATGAAAATCCCATCGCTGAAAAGAGATTCGGCATAACTGGGCCAAAGAAGGCAGTCCAGTTTCACGATTCAGCGCCAATGTTTGAGGCAAATTACATCATTCAAGAAAATCTGAGTTTGAACCAATTCTGATAATCCTTGACTCAAATGCAAAGCATATTTTAATACTAACATATCTTCTGAAGTGAATATGCAATTCCTAGTGAGATTTATTTCAACAAAACTCCACAGGCGATCTCCCTATCTTGCCAAAATAGAACATTCCATGCCCAAATAACAACATATCCATTACCAATCATTACTGAAATTGAAACACTGAATGAATCTTCCCTAGAACATCATTATCGTTCACACAACTAGCCTAGCTATCAAACACAACCAATTCTTATTTCAGTTTCCATCAAAATACCTTAAAGAACCTCGAAACACATGTATATGTTTGATAATATGGCTTCAACAAGAAATTTTCACTCTATACCCAGTCGAAAGCCCTTTTAAAAATGCAAGAAACTCATACACAAGCAGAAGCAGAACTAAGTGACACTTTGACATCATTGGACTAACACATATTACACTAATTAGACTAAGAATCACGATCCTCAACTAACACATATTACACTAAGTCTAAATAAATAATCCTGAATCAACTACATTCAGACAAGGTCCAAATCCATTACTTAAAACAAATGTAATATCAAGGAATGGAGTATGCAAAATAAGCTATACTAGGCAAACATGAAATAAATAAAGAAAAATGGCAGAATCAAGCAGTAATCAACATTAATGTTTGTCATTTAACTTAAATTCGGTTTACAGATCTTCACACAGAGACTCAGTCAGGCATCATTTCCTGTCACAGTTCAAAAGAGTACTTGATACAATTAGAGTAAAAGAAAAGTTGAGAAGATCAGCAGTAGAAGTGGATGCACTTCAGCATTTCAACAACAGCAAATCCAACTTCTTTAAACCATTTTGAGCCCAGAATGAATCAGAGATTACTTCAAAACTTGAAAACCCCAGGAATTGCAGAAAAACTTCAATGTAACAGTAATTTTGTGATTTTTCTTTGTATTTTTCTGATTATTCAAACCCTTTTAGTATTTTTCAGCAGTTTCCAATTTCTTCTATTTTTCAATTCTTAATCCCTGCCTTCTAAGGCAAGTAAGAATGCCTTTATAGGCCAGCAAATAGGGAAAACACAAAAGTTTTCCTTTGCACTTCTAGTCCCTCCCTAATTTTTATTTTAGCTTAAACACCCTTGGTTTAAATTCAGACTTTGCAAAGTAGTTCCCTCCCCAGCTTCCTAGAAGCTTCCCAGACAGTTATAAGTAGATTCCCTCACTAAGACTGCCCAAACTAACCCCCATACCCCTGTTATTTACCTTAAACCCCAAATGAGACATGGGTCAAATTAACCCACGGTTGAATTTACCCCAAGAACCCAAAACAATTTGGGCTGCCTTTTGCCAAATGGACCAAAGACAAACCAAAGCCCAGACGAACCCTTATCTATTTCAAAAGAAAAAATCTGCAAGCCATGATAACTTGCAATGATTTCAAAGCAACCCTACTAACTTACTGATCAATTAACAATGACTAGGCAAGGTTTTAACTCAGTTGAAGTAACTTAATTTTAAAATAACTTGTATGGCTAAACAGAAAACAGGATCAGAGAGTTATCCATGCTATTGACACAACGGACTAAAGATATCAGAAAATAAACTTTCACGAAAAAGAGAAGAACAATGACCGGAAGACCAATCTAAACTCGAGAGATTAGTCGAGTTTCAGTCAGACTGGTATAAGAAGTTTAAACTAAAGAAAAGGGAAGGAGGAAGAGAATAAGACAATCAAAAGGAAGAGAAGACAAGAGAAGAAAAAGGCTTATCGAGTTAGACTCAGAATCCATCGGAGATGAAAGCCCTAACAAAGCTAAGGTCAAACATTGAATCCGAACTTTAGACCTCGAAGAACGGTGCCTTCTGCCCATGCATGCACTAGGATTGACGACAGAGTGGTTTGAACTTTTTAGGGTTGACCTCAGATTCAAGATTCGCGGAGCTCCGGGTCGATTCGAAGGAGAGTAGTTGTGGATTTGGCATGAAGGGATCCTGGGGGTTGTGGGGTGTTAGTTTGGGGCGGAACGGAGGCGGCGGCACCACCGGAGAGCACAAGGGCGGCGCTAGGGTTTTCTTTCAAAACCAGATTCGAGACTTTCTAGGTTGATTCGAGGCAAATGGAAGGGGAATTTGGAATGAGGGACTCTTGATGGTTTTGGGGTGTCATTTTGGGAGTGGTTGGAGGTGGCGCCGCCGGTGGATGGTGGCGGAAAAGGGGGCGGTTCCGTTAGGGTTAGGCTAGGGCTCTCTGAAAACGGGGGTGTGGGAATGATGAAATGAGAGAGGGTAGGGTACGTTCGGACATATATATATTGAAACCCCCCGCCCTCCTCCCAGTTCTGATCTGTTGGATCAGGCGATATCAACGGCCCAGATCAAGCCTGCTGAAATGGCGTCGTTTGACTTAGTTGGGGGATTTGGACCGGGTGAGGTGTGGGTTTGGGCCGGGTACATGGGTGATTATGTTTGGGCTGGGGAAATATGGGTTAATTTTGGCCCAGATTTAACCCTCTTATTTCTTTCTTTTCCTTTTTTCAATTTCACAATTCTTTTTTCTTTTTTCTTTTTTCCAAAATTAAAATTAAAACCTAAATTAAATTCTAAACCAAATTATCCTACCAAATTAAATTAATTATCCCTAATAATTGTTACTACAAATAATTAAAAACCAAATTAAAGGAAAAAACTACTAAAATTCAAAATTAAAATTAAACGTGCAAAATAAACTATTTTTGTGATTTTTTCCTATTTTTATAAAATAATTTGTCAATTATTCCTAAAAATGTAAAATTAAATCCTAAATGTAAATGCAACATATTTTTTGTAATTTTCATTAATTAAATAAAATAAAAATGCACAGACAAATGCAAACAATTACCAGAAAATGCCACGAAAATTCCCAAAATTGCAAACACTGAAAGAAATTGTTTTGTTTTGGATTTATGGGAGTAATTCATATAGGGCAAAAATCATGTGCTCACAACTTGATTTTTCTCTTTAACTCAAGGCTCAAATTATTTCCGGGCAAGCTCAAATTGAAATGGTCCGGTCCGTTCAAGGTGGTCAATGTCTCTCCTTTTGGAGCAGTGGAACTAGAATCGGAGGATGGGCTCCGAACCTTCAAAGTGAATGGCCAGCGAGTCAAGCACTACTTGGGCACAGATGGAGAAAAACATTTGGTGGAGCAGTTAGCTTTCAAAGATGGTCCGTGCCCGACCAATGAGTGAATCCAAAGGAACGCCAACTTCATCGTGCCGCGACGTTAAATCAAGCGCTTCATGGGAGGAAACCCATGTGTGGTAACACCCTTTTTTGTCCTTTAAATGTTTAATTTTTTTTTTGTTAGATAGATTTACTTGAGCAATTTAAAGTGTGTGTTAGAGTGTAGGGGATTCAAAAGATCATAACACTGGGTAGGATTGCATGTGAAAGGGAAGAAAAATCACTTTGGGAAGTTTGCTACACAAATGCGGTTGCATTTTCACTATGCGGACCGCATTGTGGACGCAAACTCAGGCATTGTGTTTGGCAAAAATTGGTGACAAGAATGCGGCAAGGATGTGCACTTTGCGGACCGCATTCCCATTTTACGATCGCATAGTGCACCGCATTTTCACCCTCAGGCAATTCAAATTGAATCCACCGCATAACACTTATGCGGTGACTTACCTATCGCAATTCTCCCAGGTAAGTCCCTCACATCCCTTCAGCTTTTACACATTCTAAACAAAAGATTTTTTTTTATCAGAACCAAAACAAAACAAAAATAAAAATAAAAAGGGGGAAAACGAGAAAAGGCAAAATGGATCGTGAACCAATAACCTAAGGCAATATCTGTGAAATCATCTCCTATGTGTGCTCATTAATCCGTCACTGGTACGTATTTCTTGTCCCGATTTCATCCTTGCAAGCTTCAATTTCAATTTTGTTTTGTTTCTATTTCATGTTTTCTTTCTCTTTTGTTTTAGTTGGGTACCTGTTCGTAATGTGATAGGGTTTTTGGTTAGGTTGTATGTTTGGGGTAATGGGTAGCAAAAACCGGGTCCACCATTGTTGAGGGTTGAAGTCAAACAATTAAGAACGATGACTTCTGCGGATCACATAATCGATTTGCGGTTCGCATTTTTGCAGCAAAAGCGAACCCTAGCTGGCTGAAGAAGATGACAAAATGCGGTGACTTTGCGATCGTATAATTGATATGCGGACCGAAAAGTCACCGCATACCCAGACAGTCTACCAAGTTTTATAATATGCTGTTTGCAACCAATTTGCGATCGCATATCCAACTTTGCGGTGGATTTTGCAATCGCATTTTGTGATTCTATTTTCTGAGCTTTCAAGTATGCGATGGTTATGAGAACCGCATAATGGTTATGCGACTGCATAACCCATCGCATACTTAGATCAATTCATGAGTCTGAGAGTTTGCGACAAGTTTGCGGTCCGTATAGTGGTTATGCGACCGCATAACCTGTCGCATTCTTAAATTTTTCTTTAGTTTTCTATTTTCTTTTCATTATTGCCTACCATGTTGCTCACATTTCATTTTTGTGCAGATATGGGTCCCAGGAAACATACAGCCTCTTCCCAGAAAGGGCCTCCACTAGTTGTCAAATTCAACAAGTAAAACGTTCACGACCGGACCCTACTGTTCACTTGACTCCCAGTCTGAAGAGGAGGATACCTTTCCCTCAGTTGACCTACAAGCTGAGGCAAGGGGGAAAAGAGGAAATGACTTCCAGCTCAGGTTTGGGGTCGAAGGGTCCAGAGAACTATATAGAGAAGGGTTGACAAAATGCAAAATCCTAGCCGAAAAGCAACTAAGTCTGAATGGGCCACAAGAGCAGTACCCCCACATATGGGAGAACATCAAAGCAACAAAATGGGAGTGTTTCACTGAGCTGCCTGATGACTATAATGAAACCCTTGTCCGTGTGTTTTATGCCTTCTATGGAGCCTCCAGGACTACTCACCACAAGCGCAACAGGGTTTTCTGTGACACTATATTAATTCAGGGGAAGAGTGTGTTCTGCAACAGTGAGATCATCAATGAGTTTTACTTCCCTGACTGGAGCCTGGGTGTAGCTGAGTATGTTGCCAAATGGGCAAACCGAGATAATGAGCATAGCTGGATAACTTCTATGATAGCCAAGGGGACCCCTGCTTGGATCAACCCATTGCACAAAATATTCAAGGAGGATCTCACACGAGAGGGAAAATTTTGGCTTAGCTTTATCACCTCTCGATTGGTACCGTCTAGAAACGAGACTGACATAAGCATTGAGAAAGCTCTTAACATTGCATGCATTATGGCAGGAATCAAGATTGATGTGGGTGATTTTATCTTCCGAGAGATAGGGATCCGGGCAAAACAGACAGCCACATCACTTCCATTCCCCTGCTTCATCATAGCCCTCTGTAAGGCTGTGAAAGTCTCTACCAAGCCACACACTAACAAGACAGGGAAGGCGCTAAAGGATATTGATATCACGCGCATTAATGATGCGGTTGCTCCACCAGATGTTCAGACTCAGGTTCCAGCTGATGTAGAGCCTTCAGATTCCCAGACTCCTGCGTCTCCTCAGGCTACAATTGCATCCGCTTCCACTTTGCAGCCCACTTCTTAGTCCACCATTGCTCAGCCTTCTACTGCACTGCCAGCTGTCTCAAGGCTAGGTCTATTAGTGCAACATGACAATGCTAAGGTAGACTAGCTTCTGAATAATCTCCCTACCCTCATCAAGCAAGCCCTGACTCTTATCCAGTCCTCAGTGACGGCTCTCCAGCAACAACAAACATCTATGGGGATCGCTTGACTCAGCTTGAGGTGTGGGTTGAGAAGATAGAGCGGGGTGAGGTTAGTGACTTGCCAAAGCTCCGGGAGGAAGTTGCCACTATGAAGACTGAACTCCACAAGATGCAGTCTCTAGAGTTCGATCTATTATCCTTCCTGCCCAAGGAAGGTGAGCAAGGAGCAGACACATCAGTACCAGGCCTGGATCTCGACTTCTCCACACTGATGACAGACATTGCACCTCCGACTTCCAGGGCTTCACAACCTCCTACTGCCCCTGAATGTATTGATATTCATTCTGAGGAGGATTCCAGGCACTCTACAGATTCCGAGGGTGAGGAGGCAGACGAGGGAGAGGATGAGGAGGATTCATGGTCCGAGGAGTATGATGGCCCTCAGGAGAAGGGCAAGCAGATTGTTGCCTCTACAGTTGAGGATGAATAACAAGTAGCAATTCAGGTGGCAATCGCACATTCGCTAGCAGACATTGTCGCCGCGGCAGATCCATCGACCACTCAGCCATCAGCGGGCGAGGCTAGTAGCTCACAGGCCCCAGCTCTACTATTAGGTCCGCCAGAGATCCCTCCTCCATCAGTGGAGGTCACTCCTCAGGCCGAGATCTCATCGGTCCCAGCTTCAGCATCAGAGGGTGACCCCATCATTACTCAACCGGCTTCCGACTCCCATAGCGCTTAGTGCACCTCAGGTAGCCCCTAAACTCTGTTTTACACTCTTATATATTGGGGACAATGCATGCTTTTTAGTTGGGGGTGGTAGCCTTGTATTATATTTTTGTGAAATTGGCAACTGTTGTACATGTTTATGTTTTTGTGTTATATAAGCAAATTTTGCATTTATTTTTGTTTTGTGATTCTATATATATTGGTGTTTTTTGATTTTAGTATATAAGTTATCTTTGTATATATAAAAAGAAACAAGTAGATAGTTGCATGTCTATGTTTAGTAATTAGCAATGAATTCCCCTTGGGTTTTTTTTGCCGGATTCTTTTCCAAGGGTGTAATAGTAGAACCAGTGCGGTAGAATGAATCATTTTGACCGGTTTGGTGTAGTTGTCTAGTGTCAAGCATGTGTGTCTGTATATAGCTTATACCCTACCATTAGTATATATATATAAAAAAACAAAAAGGAAATCAACTTTGTAAACTTGAGGCTCGCTCTTTGACTCTATATCTACCTAGAGTTATACTTGTATATATGATGAAAGCTTTGAGTTGCCAAATGTTGATTCGAGGACTAAAAACTATGTTGAGCCAAACAGTTCGTGTGCCATGTGTGTGAGTATTTGTGTAAATAATTCTTGTGTTTACATCTGCCATCTAGAACTTGCCCGGTTGGTTTTTCGATGCTTATAATAATTACATTTGATTGGAGAAATGCCCTTAGGCCGTCTTTGTGAATTTTGGAAAACCAGTTAGCCTTTCAAGCCACCCATTGTACAGAGTGTATCACTAGTCACCCCACTTGAGCCTTTAATCTTTTCTTTGGATACCTCATTACAAACCTTTCCCTTTTGTAAACTAATTCCCTCCTTTGAACCCGTCCCTCCTTGAACATTGAGAATGAGGCTAAAAGCCTAAGTTAGGGGGTGTAGTGTCAAGCCGAAAATTAGCAAGGTTGTGCAATAAGTGTAGGAAAGTGTACCTCAAGGTGTGAAACTACTCAAGTTCCAAAGGTAAATTTTGCAAGAGAAAAGAAAGAAAAAAGAGAATTGTAAGTATATATGCATATGGAGTCTTGAAGAGAATTAAAGAAGTAGTCAAGGTGGCTCAAATGTTGGATAAAGAGAATCTAATGATGGTTATGTGGTTTGAAAAGAAGCAAAGAGCAACAAAAAAGAAAAATGTGAGTAGTGTTCAAGGAGGGTGTAGTCACTTGTACCCAAATGTTATCCGACCCTTCCCTAAACCTACATTACAAGCTTAAAAAGTCCTTATGGGATCTCCAGCCGAGCGTTCTTAGAATAAACCGGTGAATTAAGTAAGGGCAAGCCTATGGTATGGTATGTTGTAACACTTGAAACTCTTTTTGAGAGTGAGTGTATTTGTGAATTCGTCCCTTTTTGTTGTTATTGTGAATATTGTGAGTTTGGGACTTTCTTTCTAGTGAGGGCACATGAATCGTGAGGTTGGACCGAAGTTGAGTTTTTGAGTCAAATGTAAGTGCACTCAGCTGAGGGTAACATTTTGTCAAATTGGTCGAGGCTCAAAGTTTCAGAAGTTTATTAGTTTCTTTGTAAATATTGACGGTTCAGGAAGGGTAAAACAATCGAAAATGCATGCTTGTAGTACTAACAACGAACACCGTCCACGATCACTATTGTTTCATATCTTTTAGATGGAGTCTAGAATAGGATATTGTCATTTTAGTTGCTTGAGGGTTAGCAAGAGTTTAAGTTGGGGGTGTTGATGTGCCGGAGAATTTCGGCACATTTAATACAAATTGCTTAGATTTCAGTTTGTTTTAAATGCAATTATCTTTTATACTTATGTAATTTTAGTGTTTTTGCAGTGTATGAGATTTAAGGACTTAAGAGCATGGAAATGAAATCAAAAAGCCACAAAAAAACAAGAAAAGAGCAAAATATATCGTAAATATGGAAATGCGGACCGCAAATCCAACACGCGGGCCGCATAATGCTCAAAAGGATCGCAAACCGCAACAGTTTACTGGCCAAAGTCCAGTGCAAGAAATGAGGTCCAGTCTGTGATCGCATAACATGTTTGACTAGGGTTTGAAGATGTAATGGCTATGTCAAGAATGCGGACTGCATGTCTGTTATGCGACAGATATGCAGTCACATATTTAACCGGAAAGGGTATTTTTATCCGATTTTGTCCCGAGTTTTGACCCGCTATTAATAGATTTATTGGGGTTTTGTGGTGGCTTTCTGGTCTGATTTTGAAGCTACAATCCAAGGCTTTATTATTCCTCTCTTTTGGAAGCTTTTGAAGCAAGAATCTTGCACTTTGTAAGCTTTATGGCATTAAATATTCTCATCCTTTTGTATTCTAGTATGTGTAGCTAACTTTAAATACTAAAGTTGTGGACCCTAAATGGGTGTTATGTTAATGGGTGTTTAACATTGATTATATGTATAATGGTTGGTTGCTATTTATTTACTTCTCATTATCCATTTATTGTTGGTGGTTGCAAACATTAACAAGTGCCATTAAATTCTTACTTTGCTTGGGAAAGTGGATTAGAATTTGATAGAAATGAATATCAAAGACTCAAGGCTTTAAATCTTGTTTAATAGAATCGCTTAGGAATAAGTGTGCTTTATTTGGCATATATTGATTGTTCTTAATTGCAACTCTTTTACATTTGAAAAATCATAAAGAGGAAATACTACCCAATTATTGGAAAATATTGGGTAGTCATTTAGAAATTATTTACATATCAAAAGAACCTTCCATTAGAAATATATCATATTAACACCGATAGTATTACACTTCATTGAAGGGGACACAACCTTGGTTTCTTTAATCAAATTATTTACATTCTCAACATTACAATTAGTTATTTCTTCAAACCAAAATCATTTCATACTCTTGTTACCATTAACCGAATAGGATTACGACTTTAGTCAAGTAACACACTATTTGAGTAACCTTTTCACACTTTTCACACCTATTCCCTATGGGATTCGACCCCAACCTTGTTGGGTTATTATATTTGACACCGACCGCTTTACACTATTTAATTAAAGTGTAATTTGAGTGTATCAGTGTTGAGCTGTAATTCTTTTCCGTGTTTACCTTGTTTCTGTATAGTTGTTGCTATCCTGTACATCATGTGTTATTTTACTACTGTACTTATTTATACTGTTCTGTTCTATACTGTTGATCTTTATATTTTATTTAACCTCAGTAGGGCCCTGACCTTCCTCGTCACTACCCGACCGAGGTTAGGCTTGGCACTAACTGAGTACCGTTGTGGTGTATTCATGCCCCTTCTATGCATGTTTTTCATGTGCAGATCCAGGTACTGCGACTCTGCCTTATTACCCGTGAGGTGAGGCGACTGCTCTAGAGACTTCAAGGTACATCTGTCGCGTCTGCAGACCGATGAGTCCCTTTCTATTCTAGCTTTTAAACATTTGCCCTTCTGTTTTTCTTTTCTTTGTTAGATATTCTGGAGTTAGACACTGTTAGACATTCAAAGGCTTGTGGTTACGTGAGTTTCCCGATTTTGGGATAGTGTACTTGATTCTGAGAATGTTGTATTGTATATGCCGAAGACACTTTTAAATACTATTTTTATCACTCTTCATTTTATTTTAATTTGTTTTTATTCCGTATTTTGATTATCTTCCGCAATTTAGCTTACATAGTTGTAGAGGACTAGGTGCCGTCACGATGGTTCGCGGAGGGCGAACCGGGATCGTGACAGAGACAAGATAGTAATAGTTATGTGTCAGAATCTCTTCCCCTCTCTCTCAAATTTCATCAACTTGACTATGTTCTAATATGACAAGTATTTTCTTTTTGGTTGGCGCAGATTCATGATTTCTGATTTTATATGAGCAGAGCAGAAAACTGTATATTTTGCTTTAGTTATCCTCTTTTTCTTGTGATCTATAGTTCATAGGCATAGTCTTCTATTTCTGGTATGAAAGATGTATATTTGCTTGGATATTTATATTCTTGTAATAAATCTACTACCACTTAACTCTTTTTTGAGATTGGGATATGCTTACAGTTGCTAATATATAGTACCACCTTTTGATGCAAAGGACATCGATCACTGGTTTAGTTCTTTTCGTACTCTCTGATTGTAATCCATGTGGCTTGTTAAAAATCATCTAAAGAATTGATGTTACGACTATAGCTAAGGTTGAGGCCCATTCGAGAGATTATCAAATTATATATATGTCAATTGGTTAGTGAGTAAGGGGTTAATATAGTAGCAATTCTTATTTAAATGGGTGTGTGATCCATATCCAATAGCTCTTGTTAAAGCTTTTTGAAACCTTCCTGCATTCTTTCTTTTTATGGTAAACTTCCATTTTATTTCACCAAAAAAGATCAATAAAATACAGGAACTGGTCACCAGTTCCTTAACTCTGCTTGACAACTGATTGCTCAACTATAACCTATACATGATTTTAATTTCAGCTATAACCTGTACACAATCTAACACCTATACAATCTGCACTATAAAAAAGGGCAGTACATTTGCAATAATAAAGAACTAAACTTTTCTAAGGATACCAATTCAATGCCTCCAAATGTTTCTGCCATCTGATATATGTATTGCCTCTGATGTGAATATGGCTTGCAATTTCTCTGCACATTCTATCTGGTGATGAGCTTCCACTCTGAAATCTGATCTAGTTTGTATCTCTCCATATGAGGTGTCACACCTCCTTTATACGTACCCGAGAGGGTACAAGGGAGTTTTTCCAATTAAAGGACAATCGAAACGGGATTGGTTTGTTTATTTCAGAGTCGCCACTTGGGAGGTTTTAGGGTGTCCCAAGTCACCAATTTTAATCCCGAATCGAGGAAAAGAATGACTCCATATTACAGTCTGCGTACCAGAAATACGGATAAGGAATTCTGTTAACCCGGGAGAAGGTGTTAGGCATTCCCAAGTTCCATGGTTCTAGCACGGTCGCTCAACTGTTATATTCGGCTTGATTATCTGATTTTATACAAATATGAACTTATGTGCCAATTTTGTCTTTTAACCGCTTTTATCATTTACTGTTATTTTTATCAGGAATTGCAACATCGTGGAAAACACACCTCGAACCACGTTACAATCAATGTACCCGTGGTTAGAGCTACGTTTCAACTCTGTTGAGATTGGGATTTGGGTCACATAAATGTGCACCCGAGTTTAGGAAGATAACATTATTAAATACGCGCCTAAAGCAACTAGCGTATTGTTATTTTGGGAAAAAGCCGTGAGATTCGCTAAACGGCCTGTCCCGAATTCTAAGTATTTTACTATATACATTTAGAGGGCCCCGCAGCTTGTGCATTTTTGTTTGTCATGGCTCGTCTCATTCATTATTTTTTTAAAAGGAATTTGCAACGTCATGGAAATGCATCTCAGACCACGCCATAATCAATGTACCCGTGATTAGAGACACATTTCGACTCCGTTGGGATTTGGATTTGGGTCACATAAATGTGCACCCCAGTTTAAGAAGGTAATGTTTATTAAGGCGCGTCCTAAAGAGACTATCGCGTTATTATTCTGGGAAGACCGTGAGATTTGCTAAACAACCCGCCCTGGAAACTGAATGCTTCGATATATACATTTAATGAGGGCCCCGCAGCTTGTGCATTTTTATTTGTCGAGGCTCATCTCGTCTTTATTTTAAAAGGATATCCTATAGTAGCTACGTTTCTTGTCGCGTTTGTCTCTACTAATTGAAAGCAGAAATAGCCCTAGTTAATTACATGTTTGCCGGTTATTTATAGCAGGATTCTGAATGCTTTTACAAAATCAGAAACAGGGCCACGCCCACGGGCAAGCGATCGAATCTTATGGGCCCAAACCCAGCTCATGCGGGATTGGCCAGGCCTGGGCCACTGATTTTCCGACAAGGGCCTGCTTAGTCCGTTTCAACTTGGGCTCGACCTTCGTGAGGTTGAGACCGTAAACTTGTGTTCTTTGTTCTAAAGGTGTGGTTTATCAGTTATAACAAGGCAGTTTATCAAAAGGGAAGGAAATTAACTAATGATGGATAGTTTTCATGCATTAATGGACATGCTGATCACAAACATAGCTGATTTCTGAGCTATAACCTACTACACTGTCAAACCTTTTATCTATCAGCCTACACACACAATAGGATATCAAGTTACCATGCATTGACATTTACTATGTATGAGAGCTAACTCCAATATCCAAACAAAAAAAATGTAAACTATTATACATCACATGATATTTAACATACAGGCTATGTATAAAAATAAACAATCTTCAGCTCTTCTCTTTTGTATTCATGCTCAACTTTCAAGTTACATTGACAGTATTAGTCGTGTACCTGGTATAGGAAAACAAAAGAAGAAGGAGAATGATCAGCTGGGTAGTATGCAACAACACAGCAACAACAGGTAAACAACAGTCAACAATCGGCAGCAACAACAATCAGCAACAATGTCACCAATAGTCCACAGACAAACAAACAGCAGTTTCAACAACGAGGAAACCCACAGGTGGTCGAACACCAAGCAAACAATCCCAGACACAGAGTAGTAAAACAGCCGAGAAAACCAGAATATTCAATGCCAAAGCAACAACAATTCAATTAGAGTAACTGACTTGGCCAAGGCAGCTTGGCCAACTTAATCTCTTATGCAGTTTTTCAGACAATGTTTGGTTACAATGTTCTGAAATTTTCTTTCTGTTTTTCCTTTTCTGAAGACTAAAAAATGTCCAGCCCCTTTTATGTTCTGAAACAGCCTATTTATAGGCAGAAATCCTAACAGCACTAAGCTGCCTTGAACCCTTCCCCTCTTTCCTGCTCATAACTTCTTTTTAAACTAATCAAAGTATTCCCCATGCCCATCCATTCGACAGGCCTTTAGCCTGTATTTTCTGCCCAAAAGCATGGGCACCCCTTTTTTATTCAATCAACCCCATGATACCAAGTTTGGCTCCCCTCTATTACATTAGTTTAATCCTAATCCAGTACCCTATTTGTCAGCTCATTTAAACTAATCATTTCTGTTCTTTTTTACACCCAAATTACCCTTGTTAAACCCTGATTATTACTGTCCTAAACCATTGCAGCATCAGGGTATTTTGAACTTCTGAAAGTTCAAATTCAAAACTGCCCTAGGCTGGATCCTAATCATTTGCATTGCAGTTACAAAATAGTGTCATCCAATTAACAACAAAGTTCGATCAGTCATGTGAAGTTATCAAAACATTTGAACATTCAGTCACAGAAAACTAATCGACGACGTTTATCAAATCGACTATACTAATTATAACAAGAAATAATCAGTCGATTAAATAAACAACCCGTACAGGGTCCCGAATGACTTCAGACAACTTTGCACAATACTGGGAGGCCATATGAATTATTTATGCGACGACTAATCTAATCGAACATGTATATCACAGAACGTATTCAAACATGCACAGAAAACAATCAACCAAATAAAAAGCCTTACAAAGATGGAAGAAATTGGAATGAAAGTACCAGAAATACCAAATAATCACAACAAAACATGCTAACAAACTCAATCAATATTCGAACAGAACTAAAAAGAAAAAGGAAAACTTACTGAAAATGTTTAACAAAAGCCGACCCAGGTCTGAATTAGATTTGACCATTTGAGGCCGAACAAACTTTAATCGGGGTGTTCTCAACCGAGAACACCTTGATTAAAGTCTATTAGACCCCAAACCCCCTATGAAGCCGGTTGGATTCCAAGGTTCTTTGTGTTCTAGGGTTCGAATCTTCAGATTTGGTTTTTTAGGACTTGTGGGTAGATTTGGACCAAACCAGGCTTGGTTTGGTCACGAGGGTAGTCAGGGGACTGTCTAGTGTGAATCTGGGGTGGTTTGGTATAGATCGAGTTTTGTCTCGAATCTTCAAATGAAGATTCGAGAAGGTGGGGGAGGATTCGAGTCAAGCTGTTGGTGGATTTGGATTCAGGGGTTGAGGTGCATCAGGGGTGTTAAGGGGGTGGTCACCGGCGTCCTTGCTGCCGGGTTTAATGGTGAGGGAAAAGGGGCGGCGTTAGGGTTTCATGGGGTTCGGGGTCTGGTGAAGAAGACGATTGAAGGAGTGCTTAGATAGGGGGCGTGGGGTGTGATGGGAGACTTATATATGATCTAGGGGTTTAGATCCTGGCCGTCGAATCATGTGAGATCAAGGGCCAGGATCTATTCATTAAAGGGGGACGACGTCGTTTGAGGGTGATGGTGGGTGAGACCGGGTAGGGGGGATGGACCGGGTCATGTTAAACGGATCTGGGGTGTGATCCTGGCCGTTGGATTGGACTGGTTGGAACGGCTGAGATGAACTGTCCCTGAAACGACGTAGTCTTGGTGTTGAACTACGTCGTTTTGATGGCCTGGGGACGGGTTGTTTGGGCTGGCTGACTTGGGCTGCTTTTGGGCCTCAATTTTAAAAATGAAAATAGGCCCAAATCCGATGTCTTAACAATTTGCATTTTTCTTTTGTTGTTTTTTTTTCTAATTATAAAACACAATTAAATGAAATTAAAACAACCAATAATTTAACACTTAACACCATTATCACACACATATTAAAATATTTCAATAGGTTAAATCACACCCTAGAATATATTTTTTGTGAATTTTCTTTTAATTTTCTTTTAATGACCGAATTACGGTTCAATTACACATGACATACATATTTCGTATTTTGTTCGGTAAGATTAAATGAAACACGGACAGAACCACAAATGACTACCAGCACATGTCACGTAAAATCGAAAAATTGTACAGCGAGGCCATTTATCATTATTTTTCGATTTCTTTTGGAGTGATTGTCCGTGAAGCAAAAATCACGTGCTTACAGCTGCCCCTCTTTGCCCGAAGATACGAAGGGTTTTCGCGCAAAGACAAAGCGGGCGATTTTTGCTCGTCTGAGTACTCCGTGTGAAGCATTTTTTTGAAAAAGATTTGACCGAACCTTCGCCTCAGAGGTTTCCTACATATCCTGGGCTGAACAGGAATCAGGTCAATGTAGTTCGGGAAGTTCTGGTAGCTGGGACTATCGTGTGACTGTAACGTTCGCTGTTGTTGCGTGCTGTTACATGCTGATGTATGCTGTTATCGCTTACCGATCTCCTTGTTACATTGTGCTAAAGGGAAAACAAGAAGCTAGGCTAGACTATGGAACATAAGATCTTATCTATCTTCGACTTGTTCTTGTCGCCTTGCTTTCTTGTCGGCTTGCGTTTCCTCCTATGCTTTTATTTTGTGAACTTGGGGGACGGCACTGGTCCTTTGCCTTTCTGAATGCCAGTTTTCATCATTTTACTTGGTCCGCTGAGGACATGGCTTCCTTCATTAAGCTTTTTAGTGGTTCCTCTGGTGGTACGGCTCTCTTCATCAGATTTGTTATGCTGGGCATGATTTAATGTTCACAAGCCGCTTCTTTCAAAATGCGACCTTTCTTCCTTTTGACTCGTGCGCCTGAGTTTGCAACCTTCTGCTTCTCGGTGCTGGGGATTTTATTGTTTCCTGCTTGAGGATTTCTGTTGTAACCTTCTACCTTCCGGTGGGGTTACTGCTCTCAAAATCTGAAATATTCAAAACATAAAAATATTCCTCTCATTATACAGGTGGGCGCCTATTTGAACTAAGACTGAAAATATTCCTCTCGTTATACAGGTGGGTGCCTATTTAAACTAAGACTGAAAAGTATTCCTCTCATTATACAGGTGGGCGCCTATGTAAACTAAGACTGAAAAGTATTCCTCTCATTATACAGGTGGGCGCCTATTTAAACTAAGACATGAAAATTATTCCTCTCGTTATACAGGTGGGCGCCTATTTAAACTAAGACTGAAAATTATTCCTCTCGTTATACAGGTGGGTGCCTATTTAAACTAAGACATGAAAATTATTCCTCTCGTTATACAGGTGGGCGCCTATTTAAACTAAGACTGAAAAGTATTCCTCTCGTTATACAGGTGGGCGCCTATTTAAACTAAGACATGAAAATTATTCCTCTCGTTATACAGGTGGGCGCCTATTTAAACTAAGACTGAAAATTATTCCTCTCATTATACAGGTGGGCGCCTATTTAAACTAAGACTGAAAAGTATTCCTCTCATTATACAGGTGGGCGCCTATTTAAACTAAGACTGAAAATTATTCCTCTCGTTATACAGGTGGGCGCCTATTTAAACTAAGACTGAAAAGTATTCCTCTCATTATACAGGTGGGCGCCTATTTAAACTAAGACTGAAAAGTATTCCTCTCATTATACATGTGGGCGCCTATTTAGACTGAAAATTATTCCTCTCGTTATACAGGTGGGCGCCTATTTAAACTAAGACTGAAAAGTATTCCTCTCATTATACAGGTGGGCGCCTATTTAAACTAAGACTGAAAATTATTCCTCTCGTTATACAGGTGGGCGCCTATTTAAACTAAGACTGAAAAGTATTCCTCTCATTATACAGGTGGGCGCCTATTTAAACTAAGACTGAAAATTATTCCTCTCGTTATACAGGTGGGCGCCTATTTAAACTAAGACTGAAAAGTATTCCTCTCATTATACAGGTGGACGCCTATTTAAACTAAGACATGAAAATTATTCCTTTCGTTATACAGGTGGGCGCCTATTTAAACTAAGACTGAAAAGTATTCCTCTCGTTATACAGGTGGGCGCCTATTTAAACTAAGACTGAAAATTATTCCTCTCGTTATACAGGTGGGCGCCTATTTAATCTAAGACTGAAAATTATTTGAATTCGTTTCCTCGTTCCTCCGAGAAAATTTTTGACAACGGTAGAAAATTTTCTGCCCCGGTTTTGGTGACCTTTCTGGTATCGCGTCCTTTTTCCGTCATCAACCTTTATTTTCCTGCAGCAGACAAAGGATTTAGTTAGTTCTAATCATGGTGGGGCAGAGGTGACCTTCCCGCTGGGGGATGATTTTTTCCTTTTCTTTTCCTCGCTCTGTGCTCCAACAACTAGTTGGTGGATGACGTTGCTTGCTGGGGGTGGTTTTCCATTTATCCCCATTTCCTGCTTTCTCTTTGCAGAACACGCTGTGGGGAGTCCGCTTCGATCCCGACACCACTCCCTTTAGGAGTTTACTTCCTCCCAGAACTGCAAGGCATAGAATTGCATCGCTTGGGGCTATCTTGCACCGGATTAATTTCCCTTCCTTGTGGCGTCTGACCACTTCGGATTTGGGTCCGGGATTCGTCGGCATTCTGCGGGGAAACCTTCTCGGAACTTGGTCCACAAGTCCTTCACCCGTCATTTTCCGCTCTCTTTAAGTCACCCTTCTTTCTACACAATTCGTCCTTTGGTTTTGCAGCCGATGCCTTTTGTCTTATTGCCTCGGCTCTTGGCCTATCCTTTTCGTATTTTCTTTTGTACCCCTTCGGCCTCTGTTAGTAAACTTTGAAAAATCTTTTTCAAAACGAATTCTTAGAAAGAAAATGAAAAAGATAGAAAAGGAGGAAAATCTTTCTGAACCAATACTTGGTGGAAAAAGGAAAAGAGAAGAACTTATCTGGATGACATGACTGGTCCTTGTGATCATGACGTGCACCATATATTCCCGACCCAGTCTATATGTATCAATCAACTTGCCAGATGACCTTACTTGCTGGGGGATAAATGAGCGTCCATTTCTTTGTGAACGTGGATCCCTTTTGTTGATCTGCCTTGTCGCCTCATAGTGCCCTTCGAGGGGTTTTCACTAATGAGACTCTCTCTTTTCTCTCAGCTCCCGGCGCCTTATGGTGCCTGTGAAGGTTTTCACCGATAAGACTCTCTCATTTTATATCTCTCATCTTTCGTCGCCTTGTGGTGCCTGCGAAGGTTTTCACCGCCAAGACTCTCTCATTTTATTTCTTCAACGGAGAATTGGAGTGCTGTCGATATGACCCTCTCTTCTGGAGATTCCTTTGGACTATCAATTCATTTCCAGTTTTATGATCCTCTTCTTTGCCGGGGATTAGTGTATTATTCTCGGCTTTATTTGCCTGACTTGGCACCTCTTAGATATTGATCGGGAGGTCTTTTGGACGTCGATGTTGGTTTTGGTGTGGGGCTAAAAGAAAGGCTATCAAAAATGAAATAACTTTGATGGGTGATCCGCTACAACTTTTGGAATCAAACCTTTGTTGGAACTTTAAAACATAACCTCTGCCCCAGTTTTCTTGCTTGGGGGATTTTTTTTTTTACACTATGTTGAGCTACGTGCGTTACGCACACTGTGCCTACTATGCACACTTATGTACACTATGCACACTATGACCGAGCCGTGAGGCGCCTACGTATCCTCTTTGAGGAATCAGGTCAAACGTAGTTCCCAACGGTTTTGTTTTTCTTGTGATTTTTATCTTCTTCTTTTTCCATTTTCTTTTACAATTTTTCTTTTTCCTTCTCTTCTTTTTTTTCTTCTTCTTTTCATATTTTTTTCCATTAGTGATTCCAAAAGAGGGATATGAAAGAATAACTTAAGGCTCAAAAGGGGGAAACAAGGGTAAAAAGTGTTTGGATAGAAGAAAGAATTGTCTCCATTATTTCATTATCCAATAAGTACCAAGTACAAACAAACGAACCAATAATTGCCATAATCAAAGAAATTACGCATAATATCTCTTGACTGCATCCGAATTGATAGCCATGTCAACACATCTTCCCTTGATATTCGTCAAACACAAAGCACCGTTGGACAATACTCTGGTCACGATATAAGGCCCTTGCCAATTTGGGGCGAACTTGCCTTTTGCCTCGACCTGATGTGGGAGGATCTTCTTCAATACCTGCTGCCCTATTTCAAACTTCCTGGGGCGTACCTTCTTATTGTATGCCCTTGCCATTCTCTTCTGATATAGCTGACCATGGCACACTGCTGCCAATCTTTTCTCGTCTATCAAGCTCAACTGTTCTCGTCGGTCTTTGACCCATTCATCATCATCAATTTCGGCTTCAGCGACAATCCAGAGGGATGGAATTTCGACCTCTGCTGGTATTACGGCCTCAGTTCCGTATACCAACAAATAAGGAGTTGCACATATGGAGGTCCGGACGGTAGTGCGATAACCCAACAAAGCAAAGGGTAATCTCTCGTGCCATTGTCTAGATCCTTCCACCATCTTTCGCAGTATCTTCTTGATGTTTTTATTGGCTGCTTCGACTGCTCCATTCGCCTTGGGGTGATATGGGGTGGAATTGCGATGTGTAATCTTGAATTGTTGGCATACCTCTCTCATCAGGCTGCTGTTAAGATTTGCACCATTGTCCGTGATGATTACTTTTGGGATCCCAAATCTGCAGATAATATGGGAGTGAACAAAATCCACCACTGCCTTTTTAGTTACCGACTTGAAGGTTTTAGCCTCAACCCATTTGGTGAAGTAGTCAATGGTTACTAGAATGAACCTATGGCCGTTGGATGTTGCCGGCTCGATAGGCCCAATGACATCCATGCCCCATGCAACAAACGACCAGGGTGCTGACATCGTATGTAACTCTGTTGGCGGAGAATGAATCAGATCTCCATGTATCTGACACTAATGGCATTTTCTCACGAAAGAGATACAGTCATGCTCCATGGTAAGCCAATAATACCCTGCTCGAAGGATCTTCCTTGCTAACACGTATCCGCTCATATGTGGCCCGCAAACTCCAGCATGTACCTCTGCCATGACCGTCGTGGCTTGATCGGCGTATATACATCTTAACAATCCCAAATCCGGGGTTCTTCTGTACAAAAATCCTCCGCTGAGGAAGAAACCATTCGACAAATGCTGAAGGGCTCTTTTTTGGTCTCCAGTGGTCTGTTCTGAATATATCCCCATTCTGAGGTACTCTTTGATATCATGAAACCAGGGCTCGCCATCTGCTTCCTCTTCCACCGCGTTGCAATAAGCGTGCTGATCACGAACCTGGATGTGCAGAGGGTCAACATACATTTTGTCAGGGTGGTGCAACATTGATGCTAAGGTGGCCAATGCATCTGCAACCCCGTTATGAACTCTCGGGATATGCTTGAATTTCACCGATCGAAATCGCTTGCTCAGATCGTGCAAGCATTGTCGATATGGTATGAGTTTCAAATCCCGTGTTTCCCATTCACCCTGAATCTGATGTACCAAGATGTCCAAGTCTCCCAAGACCAAAACGTCTTGGACATCCATGTCCGCAGCCAATCGCATACCCAAAATGCAAGCTTCATACTCGGCCATATTATTGGTGCAATAGAAGCGTAGTTGAGCCGTAACAGGATAGTGGCGTCCTGTTTCCGAAATGAGTACTGCTCCTATTCCAACCCCTTTTGCGTTCGTAGCTCCATCAAAGAAAAGCTTCCAACCTGGTTCCTCGGGTAACTCTAGCTCACTTGTATGCATCACTTCTTCGTCGGGAAAATACGTTCTTAAAGGCTCGTATTTTTCATCAACGGGATTCTCTGCCAAATGGTCGGCCAGCGCCTGGGCTTTCATGGTTGTCCTCGTCACATAGATGATATCAAACTATGTGAGCAGAATTTGCCATTTTGCCAACCTCCCTGTGGGCATAGGTTTCTGAAAGATATACTTCAATGGGTCCAAACGGGATATGAGATAAGTAGTATATGAGGACAGGTAGTGTTTCAACTTTTGGGCTACCCAAGTTAGGGCGCAACATGTTTTCTCGAGTTGAGTGTACTTGACCTCATATACTGTGAATTTCTTGCTAAGATAGTAAATGGCCTGCTCCTTCCTTCCTGTGTCATCATGTTGCTCCAGTACACAACCAAATGAATTTTCCAGGACCGTCAGATAAAGAATTAAGGGCTTCCCTGGCTTAGGCGGGACCAACACGGGTGGATTAGACAGATACCCTTTGATTTGGTCGAAAGCCTCTTGACACTCTGCCGTCCAACTTACCGCAGCATCCTTTTTCAGCAGCCGAAATATGGGCTCACAAGCCGCTGTGAGTTGAGCGATGAACCTGCTGATGTAATTGAGTCTACCCAACAGACTCATTACCTCTGTTTTGTTCTTTGGCGGTGGCAAATCTCGGATGGATTCGATCTTAGATGGGTCCAACTCAATACCCTGTCGACTAACGATGAATCCTAACAGCTTTCCTGACGGAACCCCGAATGCGCATTTGGCCGGGTTGAGCTTGATATCATACCTTCGGAGTCTTTGGAAAAATCTCCTTAGGTCTGCTACATGGTCTTCCTGACGCCATGATTTTATGATCACATCATCTACGTACATCTCAATTTCTTTGTGTATCATCTCGTGAAATACAACAGTCATTGCTCGCATGTACGTTGCCCCGGCATTCTTCAATCCAAACGGCATTACCCGATAGCAGTAAGTTCCCCATGGCATAATAAAAGCTGTCTTTTCCGCATCTTCCTCGTCCATTAGGATCTGATGATAACCCGCATAGCAATCCACAAAGGATCTGATCTCGCGCCTAGCGTAATTATCGATCAGGATATGGATGTTGGGCAATGGAAAATCGTCCTTGGGACTTGCTTTGTTGAGATTGCGGTAGTCGACGCACACCCTGATTTTCCCATCCTTCTTTGGAACTGGTACCACATTGGCCAACCATTCGGGATATCGAGTGACCCGAATGACCTTCGCCTGCAGCTGCTTAATCACCTCTTCTTTGATCTTTACACTCATTTCCGTTTTAAATTTCCTTAGCTTTTGCTTGACCGGAGGGTAGGCCGAGTCAGTGGGCAATTTGTGAACCACTAAATTGGTGCTTAATCCCGGCATATCATCATATGACCATGCAAAAACATCTTTGAATTCCACGAGGGTTTTGATCAATTCCTCCCTGACATTCGGCTCAATATGGATGCTGATTTTGGTTTCTCGGACATTATCAGCGTCTCCTAGATTCATAGCCTCAGTGTCATTTAGGTTAGGAGGGTTTTTCTTCAAATTGGCACAGTTCTCGGTTTATTTCTTCGAAGGCTTTATCTTCGTCGTATTCAGATTCATCGTCACAAACGACCTCTTGTATCATTAAGTCGGACTCATATTGATTTATTAGACTAGGTCGAAGATCCGCTGTGCATGCCATGTCATTAGAACTAGTAAAAAGAGAACTGTTCAGAAAAAAAAGAACAAAACAAAATTAAAATGAGACAAAAGAAGAGAACTTTATTAAACTTGCGGGATAAAAGGGTTCACACTTTTACAAAACAAAAGTAAAATTTGGATTACACCCTGGAATAATCCGAACAAAACAAAACGAACAAAAACATAAATCAAAGCCTACTACCAAGACTCCCCTTTGACAGGAAGATGAGTAACCGTCCTATTGTTGGTTTTGGCCTCAGGCCCCACAATTGTATCTCCGCTCTGCTGGAACTCTCTCCAGCTTCTACCATACTGACATCAGCGAATAGCCTCTCGAAACTCTGATTCAGGTCTCCATCCATACCAATCCATGGTCCTAGAATCCTTGGGATTGGCGGCCCCTTGGCACTTGCTCTGACAAAAGACCTTGAGAGACGTGGCACCGGCTTGGGAAGAAACCAAACTCTCTTCTTCATTTTTTGAGCTTGCTTCCTATCTGCCGCAGTTGGTTTGAACCCCAAACCAAAGTTTTCCAAATTTTTGGGCAGGTAGACAGGTTGGACAATCCCCTGAAGCTCAACTCCCAGGCCTTTTCCCGGCACGAACCCGTTGCCCAGCATTTCCGAGACCATCATGATAATTGCGAAAGCTACCCTAGGGTACTGAAGGATCTCACCCTCAGAAATCTTGTTTGCCGACATTGTATCAAAAATCTGGTAGACCCAAGGACCTTTGTCATCATCGGTCTCTATGAATGGCACAATGGCGCCACCCATGGGGCACGTCGTGTCTTCGCCATGCAGTACGACCTCCTGTCTATCCCACTCGAACTTAACCATCTGATGTAGGGTGGAAGGCACCACTTTGGCTGCATGAATCCACGGTCGTCCTAACAGAAGGTTATAAGATACTGTGGCATCTAGCACCTGGAACTCCATGGTAAACTGGACCGGGCCGATGGTCAATTCAAGTACAACATCCCCCACAGTGGCTGTTCCATTTCCGTCGAATCCTCAGACACAGATGCTATTCTTGTGGATTCTTCCGTGGTCGATCTTTAACTGGTTTAGAGTGGATAATGGGCAAATTTTGGCACTTGAACCGTTATCCACCAATACCCGAGTAACTACCGAGTTTTCACATTTGACAGTTAGGTAGAGAGCTTTATTATGCTCCGTACCTTCTACCGGTAGATCATCATCTGAGAATGTTACCCTGTTCACCTCGAAAATCTTGTTGGCAATGGTTTCCAGGTGGTTTAAAGAAATCTCGTTGGGCACATGAGCTTCGTTCAATATCTTCATCAAGGCCCGACGATGCTCCTCAGAATGGATTAGTAATGACAGCAGCGAGATTTGGGCCGGTGTTTTCCTCAGCTGTTCGACCACGGAGTAGTCCTGCGCTTTCATCTTCCTCAAGAACTCCTCAGCCTCTTCTTTGGACACAGGTTTCTTGGTTGTAGAGGGGTTGGTTCTTCTTAGCTCCACCGGAGCAAAACACCGACCTGATCGAGTCAGCCCTTTCGCTTCACAACTAACTTCCTCCACTTGATTTCCTTTGTACATCACCACTGCCTTCTCGTATTTCCAAGGCACGGCCTTGCTATCAATCATCGGCAGCTGGACTATAGGCCTTATGGTGACCAGTTCCCTGTACACCCCTTTCAACACAACTGCGGGTGTGGGCGGAGCCCCTGGTATTACCAACTTGTTTGGCTCGGGTTTACTTGTTATGGCGGACGGGCTCTTTCCCAATATCACTACCAGATTGATGCCTTCTCCTTGCGATTGTGCCCCCGTTCCTCCACTGGTCAATCCTTCTTTCGGAGCGGCCTGGATCATCATCACTGTCTGTGAGGGCTTTCTCAACTCTCCTCCCTCACACACCAACTCGATCATGTGAGTCTCGTGGTGCGCTGGCAGTGGATTCTGTTTGATGTTAGGTGCCTCCGGCGTCCGGACCTCGATTTTGTTAGCATCAATGAGGTCTTGTATTGCCTGCTTCAGCCTCCAACATTTTTCAGTTTCATGTCCCAGCATTCCTGAGCAGTACTCACAGCTTATTGACCTGTTCACATTTTGGGATGGGGGGTTTTGCTCTCTAGGTTCAACAGGACTCACCAAACCCAACCGTATCAATTTGTGGAATACGGCAGTATAGGACTCCCCCAGCTCAGTAAAGGCTCTATGTTTCTGTAGCCTATCATTTTTAGCAGCTTGACTCCCTCGAAAACCCGTCCCTGGAGGGTTCCTGTATATTCTTGGTGGAGGGTAGGCATTTTATGGTGGTGGGTAGGTATTATGGGGAGCTGGGTATGTATTGTGGGGAGTTGGCGCACGCCATTGTGGGCGAACCGGAGGTTGGGTGTAGTTCTGGGCTTGATAGAAGGTGAAATGCGGTTCTTGGGGTGGATAGTAGTGATGTGGTGGGCTGTATGGGTAGTTTGGCCTGTGAGGTTTGGGTTGGTTGTAGTGTGGCTTGCCAGATCCGGACCAACTGCCTGCCTCGATCGTGGCAACCTCTTTTCTTTCTTCTTCCTAGCGCACCTCCTGTGCCGCTCTGAATAGCCTGGGTCGTTGCCTTGAGTGCTGAGTAATTCAGGATTTTGTCAGACCTCAGACCCTCTTCTATCATGACCCCTATCTTCACCACCTCGTTGAAGGATTTTCCAACCGTCGTCACCAAGTGACCAAAGTAGGTTGGATCCAATGTTTGTAAGAAATAGTCCACCATCTCTCCCTCTCTCATGGGAGGATCGACTCTGGCCGCTTGCTCTCTCCAGCGGAACCCGAACTCGCGAAAACTTTCCCCGGGCTTCTTCCCGGTCCTCAACAATGTGAGACGGTCAGGGACTATCTCGAGATTGTATTGGAAATGACCTGCGAAAGCCTGCGCCAGATCATCCCAAGTGTACCATCTGCTGGAATCCTGCCTGGTATACCATTCTAGTGCCGATCCGCTCAGACTTTGGCCGAAATAAGCTATCAGCAGCTCATCTTTGCCGCCTGCCCCTCTCATTTTGCTACAGAATCCCCGCAAATGCGCTATGGGGTCACCGTGCCCTTCATATAAATCAAACTTAGGCATCTTGAATCCAGCCGGGAGTTGGACATCCGGGAAAGGGCATAGATCTTTGTAGGCCACGCTGACCTGGTTGCCCAATCCGTGCAGGTTCCTGAAGGACTGCTCCAGGCTTTTGAATTTCCTCAATACCTCATCTTGTTCTGGGGCTTTAACCGGTTTTTCAATTTCTGCCGGTGCCTCCAAATGTGGATTGTAGGCATGTGGTTCGGGGGCATGGAATGTAGGCTCAGGGGGATAGTATTGTGTATCGTGAGCCTGAAACAATGGCTCACTGGTGGTTCTTTGCAGGGTGGCTGATGTGGGTCCCACAAAAGTGGGAATATTTGGTGTTGGGAGGGGTTGATGAGGTGGCGGAGCTTGGGAATCATGGGGGCTTCTCTCCTGATGATAACGGGGATTCGGGAGGCTTGTTGAAGGGCCGGAGTGAGGGTATTCCGGCATGTGCCCCAGTGGCTCAGGGCTCTTTTGTGCTTTGGCTAGAGCTAGCTGCATTGCATTCATCTCTAGTCCCATCCTTTCAATCTTTTCCATTGCTTCTTTTAACAACTGGCTCATCGGTCTTTCTTCCTCGTTACTATTCTCTGAAGTAGTCATGCTTGTTGCTACTGGTCCTTTGGATCTGGTTTGGTAAGGGTGTGTTGCCAGAATTCTTTAACAACTAACTGTCTTGATCCAGACAACAACAAACTCTGTTAGTGTTAGATATTAACAGATTTGATAACAACATATTAAGGATGCAATGCTCCTAGGCAGTTAACCGTTTCTAACATGCTTTGCTTCAAACAACATGTGTCATCCCGGCTTGCTCATTTGTCCTTTAAAAGTACTTTGGGACACCCTGTATTTTATTTTATTCTTGTATATATATTTTTTCTTTTTATTTCTTTATTTCTTTATTAAAGACGGTCAAATCTTATGGGGATTGCCTACGTATCACGTCCCCGCGCGAATCAGACCAGGCGTAGTTCTGCCCAAAGTAAAGACACACAAAATTCTTTTTGGAATCATTGAATTCATCATCAAAATTTGCTATTACAAATTACTTCAAACAAAAGAATAGCAACAGTACATACTCCACAGTTTTTAACTTGATTTGGCTGAAAGAAAGGAAAACAACATATGGGAAAGCAACAAGGCCAAATAAACAGGATTTGACCAAAGATTAATTTTCCAACCTAGGGGCCCACGAGGCATCCTTCGGCCCTTTCGCGGCCCTAGGTGTAAGGTCTCTCTGCAAGCTTCTCAATTCACTCATGATGCGGTGGACGCAGCCCATGATGGAAATAAGGAGGGTTTTCCGAGGCATTTGCTCGCATGCTAGGCATCTCATGTAGATGTAGTGCCCAATCTCGTCGATCCTTCCTCGAATGTTGTCCCTTTCCGCGAACAATTGCTTTATTTGCCGGTTCTTTAATCCCAGTGTTTGAGCATTGTCGACAAGTCAATCCTGGAACATCTCTATTTGTCTTTCCATGCAGGCCATTGCATCGTAACAACGTCTTCTGTCGGCCTGGGCATCTCGTACTTGTTTGATGATCCGATAATGAAGAGTGGAGTTCGTTTTCCTTAATATCCCGATGCTCATTTCATAATCCCTTATGACCTGTTGCAGACGCTGCCTCCGGGTCATTGTGACTTTTGCCCATCTGACCTTCATCCTTGCTATGAAAGCTTCTGACTGTTCTAGTGCTTCTCGGCTTTGGCTGACCTGATCTCTCAAATCTGCTATTAATCTTTCGTCGTAGCGACATTTCTGTCGGTCAAGGTTACTCTTACCGGCTTGGCGAACGCGGGCCTTCAGTGTTTTGTTCTCTTGGGCTAACTTGTTCTTTTCACCCCGCGCGGAAGCGACTTGCACGTTGTTCTCAAATATAAGCCTTTCAACTTGTTGCTTTAACTTCCCGATTTCAGCTCGGTAGCCTTCTTCTTTTGCGAGCCAGCCCCAATGTTCTTGCGATGACTCAACAAAATCTTGGAGGTGCGGCCTTTTGGTTGGCCGCTCTGGTTCGTCCATCGCAGTGTTCTTCTTATTACGCCAAGCAAGGTAGGCTGGTGAGACTTCACCTCTAGACACATCACTTACTCGAGTATTCACCGTCAAGTACTGGCATTCACTCCATGTGCAACGAACTGTCTTTTCAGGAAATTGGCCGTCATTGCTGACCTCGACTGTATAAATACTGAGATCTTCATCCGGGTGTACCACCTGACACCTTCCTAATTGTCTCATCACTCTGTAAGGGGCATAAGGCTGAATACTTTTGAGTCCCATTAGGAGGAAGTGAGGACCAGTGGCGGGCATGTACACAATTTCTTCCACAGGAAGCCAACCCAATGTCCAATTTATTTGTTTTGCGGTGATGGCACGGAGATAGGATGTCCATTCTTCAAACCCTTCTGGCAATTGGAAACCTGAAACCCTCAGGTTATAACCTTCGATGCAGTCCTCCTTTATAGATATGTAGCGCATATACTGAGGATGCCGACATAAGTGTTTGATCATCCACATCTGTAATAACAAATTGCACCCTTCGAAGAAATCTGCCCTGGCCTTACAAGCCGTGAGGGCTCGGTATATCTCCGACACTACCATAGGAGCAAGGATGCTTTTGTCGTTGGTAACCAGGACCTTGACAATTCCAGCCACCTTCAGATCGATATTTCTATCTTTTCGGGGAAACACCACAATGCCCAAGAATGCCACCATGAAAGCGAACCGCCTATGCTCATCCCACTTTGCCAGATTCCCTCTACTGCAGACACCACTTTCTGGATCATTGAATCATCCTATGTGCCCGTACCTCTGGTATGTGAATTGCAAGGTAGAAAAACCTCTATCCAATTCAGCGTACGGGACTCCCTTGCTTATTTTCAACAGATCCATGAATTTGTGTGAATTCACAGCTCTTGGAGCGATCAGATATTTGTGCCTTAAACCTTCAGTGATGTCCATGTAACCTGCTATTTCTTCTAAAGTTGGGGTGAGCTCAAAATCTGAGAAGCGGAACACGTTGTGGGCCAGGTCCCAAAATGTAACCAAAGCCTTTATGATGTCGCATCTGATCCTGACATTCAACAAACTAGTCAGGCCTCCCAGATGCAGTTTGATCTTGTCTTGCTCTGACTTTTCCAAATCCTCCCACCATAATCGCAACTCTAGAGGGATTTTACTCCTAACTGTTACTGGCAAACTTGGACTTATGCTCATTCTGCATGTTTATTGGGGGTGATTAAGCAAAGATCCAGACTCATTGGACTCAAGTACCAAATTGACACACCTTTCTTTCCTAAAAAAACGAAATTCAGTTGTTTCTGAAAAGCATGATGTCACCTTGGCTATTTCAAAACTTTTGTTCTTTTGGACTGTACCTATATTTTTTGAAAAAGTAAGTTGGGCCCGATGGGGGTTGCCTACGTATCTCACACCCTGCAAGAATCAAACTGGCGTAGTTCGGGCATAAACCCAATTTTGGAAACAAAATTTCTCATGACACACTATTTGGAGACATAAACCTTTCTATTTTCTTTTGCTTTTAATTAAACAAATTAATAAGACACATTTTTTATTTCCTCAAAATTCCGGCAGAGTTTTAACCGTTTTTTTGGGGTATTGGTTTTTCCAAAAATAAATAATTAATTCTCTAACCGTTATTTCTTTTTCACAACATTCCCGATATTCCAAAGCCGGTCAGCATTGCAAGTCTGAAACAAGTAAATGCATAAAGCAAACAGGATGTAGCAGGATGGTCTTTCATTTTAAGTTTCTAGTCCTAGACGGACCCAACCCCTGTGTTGAGTCCCCTAAGTCAGATGCATATGATGCAAATAAGCATTCCTACTAGGGATCCGGCATGCGGCTTTGTTATACTAAGTTTAAAAACCTAAGTGTTTGTTCTAGACCTGGTTTACCCGAGCGGACAACTCGATCCGAGGATGGGAGCTGTGTACCGGTAACCAAAAGGCCATCCGGTTTTGCAACTCCTCCGAATCCTCGTTCTATTTTGGTATATGACACTAACAGAAAGAAGTCACGACCAGCGTGCACTCCTCAAGAGAGAGAAGAGAGGGGTTTCGGCACAGTTTATATATACAGTCCAAGTAATATCAAAGCGGTAAGAGCAACATTTTGCACATTTAGGCTAAAACATGTAATAAAATCAGATAATAAATAAAGATAACAATTTATTTAAGCTCGAATTTCTAACCCTGAACCCGTGGTTCTGGGTCTCTATAATCCCCAGCAGAGTCGCCAGAGCTGTCACACCTACTTTTTACGTACCCGAGAGGGTACAAGGGAGTTTTTCCAATTAAAGGACAATCGAAACGGGATTGGTTTGTTTATTTCAGAGTCGCCACTTGGGAGGTTTTAGGGTGTCCCAAGTCACCAATTTTAATCCCGAATCGAGGAAAAGAATGACTCCATATTACAGTGTGCGTACCAGAAATCCGGATAAGGAATTCTGTTAACCCGGGAGAAGGTGTTAGGCATTCCCGAGTTCCGTGGTTCTAGCACGGTCGCTCAATTGTTATATTCGGCTTGATTATCTGATTTTATACAAATATGAACTTATGTGCCAATTTTGTCTTTTAACCGCTTTTATCATTTACTGTTATTTTTATCAGGAATTGCAACATCGTGGAAAACACACCTCGAACCACGTTACAATCAATGTACCCGTGGTTAGAGCTACGTTTCAACTCTGTTGAGATTGGGATTTGGGTCACATAAATGTGCACCCGAGTTTAGGAAGATAACATTATTAAATACGCGCCTAAAGCAACTAGCGTATTGTTATTTTGGGAAAAAGCCGTGAGATTCGCTAAACGGCCTGTCCCGAATTCTGAGTATTTTACTATATACATTTAGAGGGCCCCGTAGCTTGTGCATTTTTGTTTGTCGAGGCTCGTCTCATTCATTATTTTTTTTAAAAGGAATTTTCAACGTCATGGAAATGCATCTCAGACCACGCCACAATCAATGTACCCGTGATTAGAGACACATTTCGACTCCGTTGGGATTTGGATTTGGGTCACATAAATGTGCACCCGAGTTTAAGAAGGTAATGTTTATTATGGCGCGTCCTAAAGAGACTATCGCGTTATTATTCTGGGAAGGCCGTGAGATTTGCTAAACGACCCGCCCTGGAAACTGAATGCTTCGATATATACATTTAACGAGGGCCCCGCAGCTTGTGCAGTGTTATTTGTCGAGGCTCATCTCGTCTTTATTTTAAAAGGATATCCTATAGTAGCTACGTTTCTTGTCGCGTTTGTCTCTACTAATTGAAACCAGAAATAGCCCTAGTTAATTACATGCTTGCCGGTTATTTATAGCAGGATTCCGAATGCTTTTACAAAATCAGAAACAGGTCCACGCCCACGGGCAAACGATCGAATCTTATGGGCCCAAACCCAGCTCATGCGGGATTGGCCAGGCCTGGGCCACTGATTTTCCGACGAGGGCCTGCTTAGTCCGTTTCAACTTGGGCTCGACCTTCGTGAGGTTGAGACCGTAAACTTGTGTTCTTTGTTCTAAAGGTGTGGTTTATCAGTTATAACAAGGTAGTTTATCAAAAGGGAAGGAAATTAACTAATGATGGATAGTTTTCATGCATTAATGAACATGTTGATCACAAACATAGCTGATTTCTGAGCTATAGCCTACTACACTGTCAAACCTTTTATCTATCAGCCTACACACACAATAGGATATCAAGTTACCATGCATTGACATTTACTATGTATGAGAGCTAACTCTAGTATCCAAACAAAAAAAATGTAAACTATTATACATCACATGATATTCAACATACAGGCTATGTATAAAAATAAACAATCTTCAGCTCTTCTCTTTTGTATTCATGCTCAACTTTCAAGTTACATTGACAGTATTAGTCGTGTACCTGGTATAGGAAAACAAAAGAAGAAGGAGAATGATCAGCTGGGTAGTATGCAACAACATAGCAACAGCAGGTAAACAGCAGTCAACAATCAGCAGCAACAACAATCAGCAACAATGTCACCAATAGTCCACAGACAAACAAACAACAGTTTCAACAACGAGGAAACCCACAGGTGGTCGAACACCAAGCAAACAATCCCAGACACAGAGTAGTAAAACAGCCGAGAAAACCAGAATATTCAATGCCAAAGCAACAGCAGTTCAATTAGAGTAACTGACTTGGCCAAGGCAGCTTGGCCAACTTAATCTCTTATGCAGTTTTTCAGACAATGTTTGGTTACAATGTTCTGAAATTTTCTTTCTGTTTTTCCTTTTCTGAAGACTAAAAAATGTCCAGCCCCTTTTATGTTCTGAAACAGCCTATTTATAGGCAGAAATCCTAACAGCACTAAGCTGCCTTGAACCCTTCCCCTCTTTCCTGCTCCATAACTTCTTTTTAAACTAATCAAAGTATTCCCCATGCCCATCCATTCGACAGGCCTTTAGCCTGTATTTTCTGCCCAAAAGCATGGGCACCCCTTTTTTATTCAATCAACCCCATGCTACCAAGTTTGGCTCCCCACTATTACATTAGTTTAATCCTAATCCAGTACCCTATTTGTCAGCTCATTTAAACTAATAATTTCTGTTCTTTTTTACACCCAAATTACCCTTGTTAAACCCTGATTATTACTGTCCTAAACCATTGCAGCATCAGGGCATTTTGAACTTCTGAAAGTTCAAATTCAAAACTGCCCTAGGCTGGATCCTAATCATTTGCATTGCAGTTACAAAACAGTGCCATCCAATTAACAACAAAGTTCGATCAGTCATGTGAAGTTATCAAAACATTTGAACATTCAGTCACAGAAAACTAATCGACGACATTTATCAAATCAACTATACTAATTATAACAAGAAATAATCAGTCGATTAAATAAACAACCCGTACAGGGTCCCGAATGACTTCAGACAACTTTGCACAATACTGGGAGGCCATATGAATTATTTATGCGACGACTAATCTAATCGAACATGTATATCACAGAACGTATTCAAACATGCACAGAAAACAATCAACCAAATAAAAATCCTTACAAAGATGGAAGAAATTGGAATCAAAATACCAGAAATACCAAATAATCACAACAAAACATGCTAACAAACTCAATCAATATTCGAACAGAACTAAAAAGAAAAAGGAAAACTTACTGAAAATGTTTAACAAAAGCCGACCCAGGTCTGAATTAAATTTGACCATTTGAGGCCGAACAAACTTTAATCGGGGTGTTCTCAACCGAGAACACCTTGATTAAAGTCTATTAGACCCCAAACCCCCTATGAAGCCGGTCGGATTCCAAGGTTCTTTGTGTTCTAGGGTTCGAATCTTCAGATTTGGTTTTTTAGGACTTGTGGGTAGATTTGGACCAAACCAGGCTTGGTTTGGTCACGAGGGTAGTCAGGGGACTGTCTAGTGTGAATCTGGGGTGGTTTGGTGTAGATCGAGTTTTGTCTCGAATCTTCAAATGAAGATTCGAGAAGGTGGAGGAGGATTCGAGTCAAGCTGTTGGTGGATTTGGATTCGGGGGGTTGAGGTGCATCAGGGGTGTTAAGGGGGTGGTCACCGGCGTCCTTGCCGCCGGGTTTAATCGTGAGGGAAAAGGGGGCGGCGTTAGGGTTTCATGGGATTCAGGGTCTGGTGAAGAAGGCGATTGAAGGGGTGCTTGGATAGGGGGCGTGGGGTGTGATGGGAGGCTTATATATGATCTAGGGGTTTAGATCCTGGCCGTCGGATCATGTGAGATCAAGGGCCAGGATCTATTCATTAAAGGGGGACGACGTCGTTTGAGGGTGATGGTGGGTGAGACGGGGTAGGGGGGATGGACCGGGTCATGTTAAACGGATATGGGGCGCGAAAACCCTTCGTGTCTTCGGGCAAAGAGGGGCAGCTGTAAGCACGTGATTTTTGCTTTACGGACAATCGCTCCAAAAGAAAATAAAAATAGTGACAAATGGTTTCGCTGTACAATTTTTCGATCTGTCCGTGACATGTGTTTGTGGGTCTGTCCATTTTGCATCTAGTCATTATCAAACGAAAATACAAAAAAAAATAATAAATATATATATATATATAAAGTATATGTGTCGTTAAAAGAAAATTCAAAAATATGAATATATGTGCGTCGTTCGTTCTAGGTTGTGGTTTAACTTACTTAAATATTTTGTGATAATTATGTGGAAATGTCACAGTGTTGTTGATTTTAATTTCACTATTTTATTTATTATTATTAAAAGAAAAAAAGAAAAAAAAAGAAAAGTAAAAGAGTGAGGGAAAACCGGTTTGGGCCCAAAAGAAATGAAATAAAACAGGCCCAAACCAGCACTCTGATCCAGTCCAAAACAAGCCTGCCCAAACACGGACTCAAACGACGCCGTATCGGCATCCCTACCAAAGCCGTTGATCTGATTCAAACGAACGGTCCAGATCAGGCTGTTCAACTCACCTCAACGACGTCGTTTCAGGCAAGATGATCTAAGCCGTCCAACCCCGTTGATCCAACGGATCCAGGCCCTCCTCTAAACCCGTCAACATGGCCCGATCCATGCCCTTTACCCGGTCTCACCCACCATCACGCCCAAACGACACCGTCTTTCCTAAGTGGATGGATCCTGGCCATAGATCTCACTTGATCCAACGGCCAGGATCTAAATCCTCAATACATATATAAGTTCTCCATTACACCCCACGCCCCCAAACCAAACCCACCTTCCCCACTGTACACCCTCGTCCTAAACACAGCCCCTTCTCATCCTCGAACCCTAGCAGCCGCCCCAGTATCCCTCGCCATTAAAACCGGCGGCATGGACGCCGGTGGCCACCTCCTGAACACCCTAGGACCACCTCACTGTCCTGAACACAAATCCACTAACCACGAGCCTCGAATCACTTCCGTTCGTCTCGAATCTTCATTTGAAGATTTGAGTCGAACCCGGATCTATGCCAAACCATCCCATCTTCATACCAGACACTCCCCTGACCTTCCTCGTGACCAAACCAAGCTTTGGTTTGGTCCGAATCTACCCACAACTCCTAAAAATCCAGATCTGGAAATCCAGAACTTGAAACACATGCACCTGGGGAACCCGGCCAGTTTTGACATGGGTTTGAGGTCTAATAGACCTTAGTCAAGGTGTTCTCATGTGAGAACACCCTGATTAAAGTTTGTTCGGCCTCAAAAATTCGAAGTTGAATCAGATTTGGGTCTGTTTGATTTAAACATTTTGGTAAGTTTTCCTTTCTTTTGTTTTATTTCTAAATAAGTTGTCAGCATATCTCTTTGTGTTTGGTTGTTATTTTGTTATTTTTTTTTGGATTTCTTTCATCTTTGTAAAGACCTTTTATTTGGTCAATTGTTTTCTGTGTATGATTTGAATGTATTCTGTGATGAACATGTTCGATTAGATTAGTCGTCAAATGAATAAACTTATATAGGTTCCCAGTAATTGAACACAAAATTGTCTGATGCCCTTTAGGTCCCTGAACATATTGTTTATGTGAGCGACTGATTATTACCTGCTATAATTAGTATAGTCGACTCGATAAATGTCGTTGATTAGTTTCTATAACTAATGAATCAAACGAGCTAATAATGTCGCATGACTAATTGATACTTTGCCACTGATTGAAGGCCCCAGCATTGTTTGAAATAGTTTGTTTGCATTGAAAAATGACTGAAAGGTTCAGTCTAGGCAGTCCTGAATTTGAACTTTCATCAGTTCAAAAATGCCCTGATGCTGCAAAGGGTCAAGACAGTGATAACCAGGGTTTAACAGGGGTAGTCTGGGGTTTGCAAAGAACAAAAATGATTAGTTTAAATGAGCTGACAAGTAGGGTACTAATTTGGGATTAAATTAATGCCAATGGGGAACAAGACATAAGAGTATGGGACTTAAATTGAATAAAAAATGATGCCCATAACTCCTGATTAAACAAAACCAGGCGTGGGAATAAAGGGGGCTGACACCAAAAGATGCTTAGGCATGGGCTTTAAAGAGTATGGGCAGGCTGCAAGTTGCAGCAAAAAGGCAGCTTAATTGCACTGGTTTTTGGCTTATAAATAAGCCATTTGAGAACTTAAACAGGGGCTGGACTTTTGAGTCTTCAGAAAGAAAAAAACTTTAGTCTGAAGAGAGGTCTAGTGAGTCCCAAATCACAATAGCGTAAACACAAGGTAGTTTCCAATAGACATTGTAACCAAACACTGCCTGAAAGTTGTACAAGAGTGCATATTGGTCAAAGCTGTCTTGGCCAAGTTCTGTTGCTTGCATTGGCTGAGTTGGTTGTTGGTTGTTGAACTGATAGTTTTACTGCATTTGAACCCTCAGTTACTACTGTTATTTCCTTACTCTTTCCTGGGATTGCTGGCTTGGTTTCGACTATCTGCTAGTCCTTGTATTCTGGGAGATATTGTTGGTTGTCTGTGGCTGTGGAAAACACTTGGTTCAGTTGGTTGTTGCTGTGTCATTGCTGTGTATCTGTTGTTGCTGTGTTTACTGCATACTGCCTAGCTGACCATTCCTTCCTTCTTTGTCCTCCATACCAGGTACACAATTAATACCACAAATGTAACTGAAAGTTTGAGCATGAATGCAAAAGAGAGGACCTGCAGATTGTTTTTTTATATATGTACATGAACTGTTACTCTAAATGTCATGAAATAGTTACATTTTTGTTTGGACAATAGAAGCAGCCTACATACTAAGTATATCAATGTAGGTTAACGAATGCTAGCCTTGTATGTATACTGCTAGGTGAGAATATGCCCAGTGTAATAAGTTGTATTTCAGACTTAGTCTGATGGTGTAGTATATTCTCTAATGTAGGCCAAATAGGAAAGCTATCCGTTTTAGTTAAAGTTCTTTCTCCTTTTGCCATATTGTCACATAAATTGATAAACTCATTTCACAAAACAAAGAATCAGTTCAGGGCCTCAACCTCATGAAGGTCGAGCCCAAATCGAAGCAAACCAAGTAGGCCCGCGTAGAACAGGCAGAGGCCCAGGTCTGGCCTATCACGCATGGGCTGGATTTGGGCCTATAATTGTTTGTTCGGCTGACTGTACATACAACCTCATTTCTGAAATTTTTTTAGCTTTTCTGAATGTCATTACAAACAACTTGCAAGCATTTAATTAATTAGGACTATCTACTGTTTTCAATTGATAAAGACAAACACGACGAGAAACGTAGGTGTTATAGGATATCCTTTTAAAAAAAATAAAAAAAAAAAAGAACGAGATGAGCCTCGATGAAAATAAACAAAACGCACAGACGCGGGGCCCTTGTTTAAATGTGTATTATCAAAGCATCTAGGTTCCAGGACGGGTTGTTTAGCAAATCTCACAACTCTCCTAAAAATAACAATACGTTAGACTCTTTAGGACGCGCCTTAATAAATCTTACCTTCTTAAACTCGGGTGCGCATTTATGTGACCCAAATCCAATTCTCAACGGAGTCGAAATGTGTTTCTAATCACGGGTACATTGATTGTGACGTGGTTCGAGATGCGTGTCCATGACGTTGCAATTTCATTTTTAAAAAAAATTGAGATGAGCCTCGCCAAATAAAAAATGTACACAGCTACGGGGCCCTCCAACTGTATATATATTAAAACACTTAGAATTCGGGACAGGTCGTTTAGCGAACTTTTCGGCCTTACCCAAAACAACAAATACGCTAGTTGCTTTAGGCACGTCTTAATAATTTACTCTCCTTAATTCGGGTGCACATTTATGTGACCCAAATCCAAATCTCAGCCGAGTCAAAATATGTCAACAATCACGGGTGCATTGATGCAACGTGATTCAAGATATGTTTTCACAACGTTGCAATTCTTGATAAAAACAGTAAATGATAAAAGCGGTTAAAAGTTAAATTTTGCACATAAGTTCACACTTGTATAAGATCAGATAATCAAGCCGAATATAACAGTGGAGCGACCGTGCTAGAACCACGGAACTCGGGAATGCCTAACACCTTCTCCCGGGTTAACAGAATTCCTTATCCGGATTCCTGGTACGCAGACCATGATATAGAGTCATTCTTTTCCTCGATTCGGGATTAAAATTGGTGACTTGGGACACCCTAAATCTCCCAAGTGGCGACTCTGAAATAATTAAACCAATCCCGTTTCGATTGTCCTTTAATTGGAAAAAACTCCCCCTGCGCCCCTCGGGCGCGGCAAAAGGAGGTGTGACAGCTCTGGCGACTCTGCTGAGAATTATAACCCAGAACCACTGGTTCAGGGTTAAGAATTCGAGCTTAGAATAATTGTTATTATTTGGCTTTATTTATTATCTGATTATTACATGTCCTGAGCCTAATGTGCTAAATGCTGCTTTTACCGCTTTGATATTATTTGAACTGTATATAAACTGTGCCGAAACCTTTCTCTTCTTACCTCCGGGGATGTGCTCACTGGTTGAGACTCCCTATTCTGTTAGTGTCATACCCTAAATAAAAGAGGTTCGGAAAGTTTCTAAGCCGGCTGGCCTTTTGGTTCCCGGAAAGGAGCTCCTTCCTCAACTCGAGTTGTCCGCTCGGGTACACTGTCTAGAACACCGACCCAGGTTTTGAACATAGAATAACGTGACTTCATGCCGGATCCCTAGTAGGAACGCTTATTTGCATCATGTTGCATATGACTTAGGGGACTCAACACAGGGGTTGGGTCCGTCTAGGACTAGCAACCTGATATGAAAAGGCCATTCTGACGCATCCTATTGTTTTCCGTGCATTTATTTGTCTCATGCCCGCATGCTGACCGGTGTTTGAATATTTGGAATATTGTGAAAAAAAGGGAAATAACGGTTAGGAATTGATTGTTTACTGTCAAAACTCTGCCAAAATTTTGAAAAAAAAAGTCGTTGTTCTGTTTTTCAAAAAAATAAAATATCAATAGAAATATAGAGTTTGTCTTGTCATAAAAATTAAAAAAAGGAGATCTTATTTTTAAAATGGTTTTTTTATGAAAATAATAATAAAAAAGAGTCTTGTGTTGTCTTTACTTTTATTATTTGTTGCAAATATATGTATATATATATATATATATGAAAAATTCAAAAGTTTTGCTTTACTTCAAAATGTATATATATCTTCATTTGTGGCAAAAGTATTTATCTTGCTAAAGGTCTAGAAAAGTCCTTTCAGGCTCCCAGTTTTCAAAACAAAAATCCAAAATATTTTCCGTTATTGACTTCTTTAGAAAGTTTTTATATATATATACGAAAATTCAAAATTCACAAAAAATCGCATATATTTTTGTTTTTATCAGGATAAGTGTCGTTTGTTAAAATCTTATTAATAAATGTGCAGAATGAGCACGATTCCGAATGAACCCTTTTCAATCATGAATAAAATTCCCCTCCAATTGCGGCTCTGGTGGAATGATTTGGGCAAAGAGGGGCATGACGAAATCAAGAAGTATCTGAAAGGCCTCACGAGTTTGTTGGATATCAGGCCACGAGGAGATATCATAAGGGCACTAGTCCCCCACTGGGATCCTGCACACAATGTCTTCCGTTTCTCAGATTTTGAACTTACCCCAACTTTAGAAGAAATAACAGGGTATATCGGCAGCACTGAGACTCCTTTGAGGCACAAATATCTGATTGCTCCAAGAGCTGTAGCAGTACACCGGTTCCTGGACTCCTTAAAGATAGTCAGAACAATTCATAACCCTGACTTGGCAAAAGGTTTTTGCAGCATGAGTTTCATATATCAAAGATATGGTCACATAGGAGGATTCGACAAGCCAGAAACCAGTTGTGCAGCAAAGGTAATCGCCAAAAGTGGGAAGAACATAGACGAATTGCTTTCATGATAACTTTCTTAGGACTACTAGTATTCCCAAGAAAAGATGGGAATATTGACATAAAGATAGCAGGGGTCGTCAGTACGTTGCTCACACGGAGTGATAGTACGTTGGCGCCCATGATAGTATCTGATATATTCCGGGCACTCACTTCTTGCAAAGCCGGAGGAAGCTTTTTCGAGGGTTGCAATTTGTTGTTGCAAATGTGGATGATCGAACACCTATGTCACCGAGCCCAGTTTCTGAGCCATGGATCCGCTGGAAAGACCTGCATAGAGGAGTTCTATACCAGAGTTGATGAAACCTACCTACCAGAAGGAGTTATAGCATGGACCTCATATTTCCATACCCTCAACGCCAGTCAAATACAGTGGGCGCTAGGGTGGCTACCGATCGACGAAGTCATATACATGCCAGCAGCCAGGCCCCATTTTCTCTTAATGGGACTTAAAAGTATTCAACCATACGCGCCGCATCGGGTTTTAAGGCAACTTGGGAGGTATCAGATAGTGCCGAAAGACGAGGATCTGAGCATCCAGGTAATCGAGATCAGTCCCGACGGCCAGTTTCCTGAAGCAAGGGTTCATCAAATTTGGAGCCAATGTCAATACTTAGAAGCAAATACTTGTGTAATGAATCGGGCAAAAGGGGAAGTTTCGCCCGGGTATCAGGCCTGGTACAAAGGGGAGACATCATCTGGAAGACCGACCAAAAGACCTCACCTGCAAGAATTTGCCAAATCTTCACAAGAACAGTGGGGCTGGTTGGCCAAAGAGCAGGAATATCTTGTCAAAGCAGGCAAACTGAAGCAACAAGTTCAGGATATGAAGTTTGAGTGCCAATTACAGTCTGCTGCCCACAAGGGAGAAAAGAACAAGTTAATCAGAGAAGGCGAGATCCTCAAAGCTCAGATCCGGAGAATGAAAAAAGAGGCTAATAGCCAGCTAGGAAGCCGGGCAGATAAAAGATTGATAGCAGGGTTAAAAGATCAGGTTGCGGAATGCCAGGAAGATTTGGAAAAAGCCAGGGCCAGCACAGCAAAATTGCGAACCAAGTGGGCAAAGGGTGCGATGGCTCGGAGGCAGCGCCTGCAACAAGTCATAAGGGAGTATGAACTGAGCATCGGGACATTAAGGGAAACGAATGCCTCTCTTCGAGAAAGGATCCTCAAGCAAACACGAAATGCCCAATCCGACAGAAGGCAATATTACGATGCAATGACCAGAATGGAAAGGCAAATGGAGATGTTCCAGGATCAGCTTGCCAACAATGCGCAAACACTGGGATTGAAGAACCAACAGATAAGGCATTTGTTCACAGAAAGGGACAACATCCGGGGAAGGATTGATGAAATAGGGCATTACATCTACATGAAATGCTTGGCATATGAGCGAACACCTCGGAAGACCCTCCTTGTTTCCATCATGGGCTGCGTCCGCCGGATTATGAACGAGTTGAAGAGTTTGCAAAGAGACCTTACACCTAGAGCCGCGAAAAGGCCGGATGATGCCTCGCGGCCCCTTAAATTGGAGAATTAGTTTTGGTCAAGTCCTGTTTATTTGGCTTTGGTTGTTTTTCCATATGTTGTTTTCTTTTTCGTTAAACCGAGTTTAAAACCGTGGAGTCTGTACTATTGCTATTCCTTGCTTGATGTAATTTGTAATAGCAAAATTTTGAGAATGAATTCAATGATTTCACAAGAATTGTGTGTTTCTTTACTTTAAGGCAGAACTACGCCTGGTCTGATTCACGCGGGGACGTGATACGTAGGCAATCCCCATAAGATTCGACCGCTTTTAATAAATAAAAATAAAAATACAAAATAAAACACAGGGTTTCCCAAAGTACTTTAAAAAGGGATGAATGAGCAAACCGGGATGACGTATGAGGCAAAGCATGTAGAAACGATTAACTGCCTAGGTGCATTGCATCCTCTATGTGTTATGATCAAATCTGTTAAGCTCTAACACTAACAAAGTTTGTTGTTGTCTGATACCAGACAGTTAGTTGTTAAAGAATTCTGGCAACACATTCATACCAAACCAGATCCAAAGGACCGGTAGCAACAAGCATGACTACTTCAGAGAATAGTAATGAGGAAGAAAGGCCGATGAGCCAGTTGCTAAAAGAGGCAATGGAAAAGATTAAAAGGATGGGACTAGAGATGCATGCAATGCAGCTAGCCTTGGCCAAAACACAAAAGAGCCCTGAGACACTGGGACACATGCCGGAGTACCCTCACTCTGGCCCTTCCACAAGCCGCCCAAATCCCCTCTATCATCAAGAAAGAAGCCCTCATGACTCCCAAGCTCCACCACCCCATCAACCTCTCCCAACACCCAATATTCCCATTTTTGTGGGACCTACATCATCCCCTTTACAGCGAACGACTAGTGAGCCGTTGTTGCAGGCTCACGACACCCAATACTATCCCCCTGAGCCTACATTCCATGCACCCGAACCACAGGCTTACAATCCACAGTTGGAAGTACCGGCAGAGGTTGAGAAGCTGGTTAAGGCCCCTGAACAGGATGAAGTGTTGAGAAAGTTCAAAAGCCTGGAGCAGTCCTTCAGGAACTTGCACGGGTTGGGCAATCAAGTCAGCGTGGCATACAAAGATCTGTGCCCTTTCCCAGATGTCCAACTCCCGGCTGGGTTCAAGATGCCCAAGTTTGATTTATATGAAGGGCACGGTGATCCCATGGCACATTTGCGGGGATTCTGTAGCAAAATGAGAGGGGAAGGAGGCAAGGATGAGCTTTTGATAGCTTATTTCGGCCAAAGTCTGAGCGGATCTGCACTGGAATGGTATACCAGGCAGCATTTCAGCAGATGGTACACGTGGGATGACCTGGCGCAGGCTTTTGCAGGTCATTTCCAGTACAATCTGGAGATAGTTCCTGACCATCTCACGTTACTGAGAACTGGGAAGAAACCCGGGGAAAGTTTTCGCGAGTTCGGGTTCCACTGGAGAGAACAAGCAGCTAGGGTCGATCCTCCCATGAGAGAGGGAGAGATGGTAGACTACTTTTTGCAGACATTGGATCCAACCTACTTTGGTCACTTGGTGACAACGATTGGAAAATCTTTCAACGAGGTGGTCAAAATAGGGGTCATGATAGAAGAAGGTTTGAGGTCGGACAAGATCTTAAACTATTCGGCACTTAAGGCCACAACCCAGGCTATTCAAAGCGGCACGGGAGGTGCGTTAAGAAGAAAGAAAGAAGAGGTTGCCACGATCGAGGCAGGCAGTTGGTCCAAGGCTGGCAGGCCACACTACAACCAACCCAGGCCTCACAGGTCAAACTACCCATACAACCCACCACAAAATTTCTACCCACCTCGAGAACCACATTGTTCCGTACACCAAGCCCAGGTATACACTCAGCCTCCGGTTCGCCCACAATGGCGCGCACCGGCTCCCCAGAACATATGTGCACCACCACAAAACACTTACCCTCCACCAAGGGCATATAGAAATCCTTTAGGGGCAGGTTTCCGGGGAAATCCAGATGCTAGGAATGACAGGTTGCGGAAGCAAAGAACCTTCACCGAACTGGGAGAAACTTACACCGCTGTGTTCCACAAGCTGCGGCAATTGGGTTTGGTTAGTCCTGTCCACACTCGGGAACCAAATCCCCCGCCTCAGAATTTGGATCGTTCAATCAGTTGTGAATACTGTTCAGGGATGCTCGGGCACGACACCGAGAAGTGCTGGAAGTTAAGGCATGCCATACAGGATCTTATTGACACCAATAAGATCGAGGTCCAGACACCGGAGGCTCCTAACATCAACCAAAACCCACTGCCAGCACACCACGAAACTCACATGATTGAGTTGGTGTGTGAGGGAGGAGAATTAAGAAAACCCTCACAAACAGTGATGATGATCCAGGCTGCCCCAAAAGAAGTCTTAACCAGTGGAGGAACAAATGTACAGTCGCAGGGAGAAGGCGTCAAGCCGGTAGTAATATGGGGGAAGAGCCCGTCCGTCATAGCAAGCAAACCCGAGCCAAGCAAGTTGGTAATACCAGGGATCCTGCCCACACCGGCAGTCATGTTGAAAGGGGTATGTGGAGAACGGGTGACCATAAAGCCGGTGGTCCAACTGCCAATGCTTGACAGCAGGGTTGTGCCCTGGAAATATGAAAAAGCAGTGGTGACGTACCAAGGAAAACAGGTGGAAGAAGTCAGTTGTGAAGCGCAAGGGCTGACTCGATCAGGTCGATGCTTTGCTCCGGTGGAGTTAAGAAAAACCAACCCAGTGGCAACCAAGAAGCCAGTGTCAGAAGAAGAGGCTGAAGACTTCCTGAGGAAGATGAAAGTACAAGACTATTCTGTGGTTGAGCAGCTGAGAAAAACACCTGCCCAGATCTCACTATTGTCATTACTCCTCCATTCCGAGGAACATCGCCGGGCCCTGTTAAAGATATTGAACGAGGCCCATGTACCCAGTGAGATTTCTGTAAACCACCTGGAAACCATTGCCAGCAAGATTTTCGAGGTGAACAGGGTAACATTCTCAGATGATGACCTGCCGGTGGAAGGTACGGAGCATAACAAAGCTCTATACCTAGCTGTCAAATGTGAAGACTCGGTAGTAACTCGAGTATTGGTGGATAACGGCTCAAGCGCCAATATTTGTCCATTATCCACCCTGGACCAATTAAAGGTTGACCGTGGAAGAATCCGGGAGAACAGCATCTGTGTCCGGGGGTTTGACGGAAACGGAACAGCCACTGTGGGGGATGTTGTGCTTGAACTAACCATTGGCCCGGTACTGTTTACCATGGAATTCTAGGTATTGGACGCCACGGTATCTTACAACTTGCTGTTAGGACGACCCTGGATTCACGCAGCTAAAGCGGTGCCTTCCACCCTACATCAGACAGTGAAGTTCGAGTGGGAAAGACAAGAGGTCGTGTTGCACGGCGAGGATACAACATGCACCATGGGCGGAACCATTGTGCCTTTCATAGAGACCACTGATGACAAGGGTCCCTGGGTCTACCAGATTCTCGATACAGGGTCGGCCAACAAAATTTCTGAAGGAGAAATCATTCCGCACCCTAGGGTGGCTGCCGCAACAGTCATGATGGTATCAGAAATGCTGGGTAATGGGTTTGCGCCAGGAAAAGGCCTGGGAGTTGAACTTCAAGGGATAGTCCAACCTGTCTCCCTTCCTAAGAATCTGGAAACTTTCGGGTTGGGGTTCAAACCAACCGCAGCAGACAGGAAGCAAGCGCGAAAAATGAAGAAGATAGTCTGGTCCCTGCCTAAACCAGTGCCACGCCTCTCAAGGTCTTTTGTTAAAGAAAGTGCCAAGGGGTCAGCAATCCCAAAGATTCGAGGACCTTTGATCGGTATAAATGAAGACCTGAATCAGAGATTTGAGAGGCTATTTGCGGATGTCAGTATGGTGGAAGCTGGAGAAGGTTCCAGCCGAGCAGAGATACAATTTGTGGGGCCTGAGGCCAAGACCAACAATTGGACGGTTACTCCTCTTCCTGTCCGAGGGGAGTCTTGGTAGTAGGCTTTGATTAATGTTTTGTTTGTTTGTTTGTTTGATCGGATTATTCAAGGGTGTAATCCCAATTTTACTTTCGTTTTGTAAAAGTGTGAACCCTTTTTATCCTGCAAATTTAATAAAGTTCTTTTCTTTTGTCCCATTTTAATTTCTTGTTTTGTTCTTTTTTTTTCTGAACAGTTCTCTTTTTACTGGTCCTAATGACATGGCATGCACAGCGGATCTTCGACCTAGTCTAATAAATCTATCTGAATCTGACTCAATGATGCATGAGGTCGTTTGTGATAATGAATCCGAATGTGACGAAGGGGAAGCCTTCGAAGAAATAAACCGAGAACTGTGTCAATTTGAAGAGAAACCCAAGCCTAACTTAAATGACACCGAGGCTGTAAATCTAGGAGACGCTGATAACGTCCAAGAGACCAAAATTAGCATCCACATTGAGCCGAATGTCAGAGCAGAATTGATCAAAACTCTCAGGGAATTCAAAGATGTTTTTGCATGGTCATATGATGATATGCCTGGATTGAGCACCAATTTAGTGGTTCACAAACTACCCACTAACCCGGCATACCCTCCGGTCAAGCAAAAACTAAGGAAATTTAAAACAGAAATGAGTGTAAAGATCAAAGAAGAGGTGATTAAGCAATTACAATCTAAGGTCATTCGGGTCACTCGGTATCCCGAGTGGCTGGCCAATGTGGTACCAGTCCCAAAGAAGGATGGAAAAATCAGGGTGTGCGTCGACTACCGCAGCCTCAACAAAGCAAGTCCCAAGGACAATTTCCCGTTACCCAACATTCATATCCTGATCGATAATTGCGCTGGGCGCGAGATCGGATCCTTTGTGGATTGCTATGCGGGTTATCATCAGATCCTAATGGACGAAGAGGATGCTGAGAAGACAGCGTTTATTACGCCATGGGGAACCTACTGCTATCGGGTAATGCCGTTCGGGTTAAAGAACGCCGGGGCAACGTACATGCGAGCAATGACTGCTGTGTTTCATGACATGATACACAAAGAAATAGAGGTGTACGTCGATGATGTGATCATCAAATCTTGGCGTCAGGAGGACCATATGGCAGACCTAAGGAGATTTTTCCAAAGACTCCGGAGGTATGATATCAAGCTTAACCCGGCCAAATGCGCATTCGGGGTTCCATCAGGAAAGTTGCTAGGATTCATCGTCAGTCGACGGGGGATTGAGTTAGACCCGTCCAAAATTGAATCCATCCGAGACTTGCCACCGCCAAGGAACAAAACAGAGGTAATGAGTTTGCTGGGTAGACTCAATTACATCAGCAGGTTCATCGCTCAACTCACAGCAACTTGTGAGCCCATATTTCGGCTGTTGAGAAAGGACGCTGCAGTAGGTTGGACAGCAGAGTGTCAGGAGGCCTTCGACCAAATCAAAGGGTATCTGTCTAATCCACCCGTATTGGTCCCACCTAAGCTCGGGAAACCCCTAATCCTTTACCTGACGGTCTTGGAAAATTCATTTGGTTGTGTACTGGGGCAACATGATGACACAGGAAGGAAGGAGCAGGCCATCTACTATCTTAGCAAGAAATTCACAGTACATGAGGTCAAGTACACTCAACTCGAGAAAACATGTTGCGCCCTAACTTGGGTAGCTCAGAAGTTGAAGCACTACCTGTCTTCATACACTACTTATCTCATATCCCGTTTGGACCCGTTGAAGTATATCTTTCAGAAACCTATGCCCACGGGAAGGTTAGCAAAATGGCAAATTCTGCTCACAGAATTTGATATCATCTACGTGACGAGGACGGCCATGAAAGCCCAGGCACTGGCAGACCATTTGGCAGAGAATCCCGTTGATGAAAAATACGAGCCCTTAAGAACGTATTTTCCTGACGAAGAGGTGATGCATACGAATGAGTTGGAATTACCCGAGGAACCGGGTTGGAAGCTTTTCTTCGATGGAGCTGCAAACGCAAAAGGGGTTGGAATAGGAGCAGTACTCATTTCTGAAACAGGACGGCATTATCCTGTTACAGCTCAACTACGCTTCTATTGTACCAACAATATGGCCGAATATGAGGCTTGCATTCTGGGTCTGCGCTTGGCTGCTGACATGGGTGTCCAAGACGTCTTGGTCTTGGGAGACTCGGACCTCTTGGTACATCAAATTCAGGGTGAATGGGAAACACGAGATCTAAAGCTCATACCATACCGACAATGCTTGCATGATCTGAGCAAGAAATTTCGATCGGTAAAGTTCAAACACATCCCGAGAGTTCACAATGAGGTTGCGGATGCCTTAGCCACCTTAGCATCAATGTTGCACCACCCTGACAAAATGTATGTTGATCCTCTACACATCCAGGTCCGTGATCAGCACGCCTACTGCAATGCCGTAGAAGAAGAAGCGGATGGCGAACCCTGGTTTCATGATATCAAAGAATACCTCAGGATGGGGATATATCCAGAACATGCCTCTGGAGACCAAAAAAGAGCCCTTCGGCGGTTGTCGAATGGTTTCTTCCTCAGTGGAGGGGTATTGTACAAAAGAACCCCGGAATTTGGGATTGTTGAGATGCATAGATGCCGGGCAGGCAACGACGGTTATGGCGGAAGTACATGCCGGAGTTTGTGGGCCGCACATGAGCGGATATGTATTGGCAAGAAAGATCCTTCGAACAGGGTGTTATTGGCTAACCATGGAACACGACTGTATCACTTTCGTAAGGAAATGCCATCAGTGCCAGATACATGGAGATTTGATTCATTCTCCGCCAACAGAGTTACATACGATGTCAGCACCCTGGCCGTTTGTGGCATGGGGCATGGATGTCATTGGACCCATCGAGCCAGCAGCGTCCAACGGTCATAGGTTCATTCTAGTGACCATTGATTACTTCACCAAATGGGTTGAGGCTAAAACCTTCAAATCAGTAACCAAGAAGGCGGTGGTGGACTTTGTTCACTCCCATATCATCTGCAGATTTGGGATCCCAAAAGTGATCATTACGGATAACGGTGCGAATCTTAATAGCAGCCTGATGAAAGAAGTATGCCAACAATTCAAGATTACACACCGCAACTCCACCCCGTATCGTCCCAAGGCGAATGGAGCAGTCGAAGCAGCCAATAAGAATATCAAGAAGATACTGCGAAAAATGGTGGAAGGGTCCAGACAATGGCACGAGAGATTACCCTTTGCTTTGTTGGGTTACCGCACTACCGTCCGGACTTCCATAGGCACAACTCCTTATTTGTTGGTGTATGGAACTGAGGCCGTGATACCGGCGGAGGTCGAAATTCCGTCCCTCCGAATTGTCGCTGAAGCCGGAATTGATGAAGATGAATGGATCAAAGCTCGCTTGGAACAGTTGAGCCTGATAGATGAGAAAAGATTGGCAGCAGTGTGCCATGGTCAACTGTATCAGAAGAGAATGGCAAGAGCGTATAATAAAAAGGTGCGCCCCAGGAAGTTTGAAGTAGGGCAGCAGGTATTGAAGAAGATCCTCCCACATCAGGTCGAGGCGAAAGGCAAATTTGCCACAAATTGGCAAGGGCCTTATATCATGACCAGAATATTGTTCAACGGTGCTTTGTGTTTGACAGATGTCGAGGGTAGACGTGTCGACATGGCTATCAATTCAGATGCAGTCAAGAGATATTATGCGTAATTTATTTAATTATGGCAATTATTCGGTTTGTTTGTTTGTATTTGGCATTTGTTGAATAATGAGATGACGGAGGCAATTCTTTCTTCTATCCAAACACTTTTAACCTTTGCTTCCCCCTTTGAGCCTAAGTAATCCTTTCATACCCCTCTTTTGGAATCACTAATGGAAAAGACATGGAAAAAGAGAGAAAGAAAAGAGAAAGATAAATGAAAAAAAAAAGAGAAAAAAAAAAGATGAAATCATAAAGGAATACAAAACCGTGGGAACTACGTTTGACCTGATTCCTCAAAGAGGATACGTAGGCGCCTCACGGCTCGGTCATAGTATGCATCATAGTGAATATAGGATGCATAATGTACATAGTGTGCGTAAAGCGTGCGTAACGCACATAGCGCAACATAAGTATAAAAAATAAATTCCCCAAGCAAGAAACCTGGGGCAGAAATTATGTTTTAAAATTCCAACAAAGGTTTGATTCCAAAAGTTGTAGCACATCACCCATCAAATTATTTTCATTTTTTCATAGCCTTTCTTTAACTCCACACCAGAACCAACATTCAACGTCCAAAAGACCTCCCGATCAATGTTCAAAATATGTCGAGTCAGGTAAATAAGACCGAGAATAATACACCAATCCCCAGCAAAGAAGAGGATCGTAAGACTGGGAATGAATTGATAGCCAAAGGAGTCTCCAGAAGAGAGGGTCGTATCTACAACGCCCCGATTCCTCGAAAGAAATAAAATGAGAGAGTCTCATCGGTGAAAACCTTCGCAGGCACCGAGAGGCGATGTAAGATGAGGGATATGAAATGAGAGAGTCTTATTGGTGAAAACCCTCACAGGCACCATAAGGCGCCGGGAGATGAGAGAAAAGAGAGAGTCTCATTAGTGAAAACCCCTCGAAGGGCACTATGAGGCGACAAGACGAATCAACAAAAGCTACCACATTTGCAACAGCATGGACAGTCACTTATCATCCCCAGCAAGTCAGACCATTCGGCAAATCGATTGATACAAATAGACTGGGTCGGGAATCTATGGTGCACGTCATGATCACGGGGACCAGTTGTGTCCTCCAGATAAGTTCTTTTGATTGTCTCCTCCCACAAAATATTGGTTCAGAAAGATTTTCTCTTTTCCATATCTTTATTTCTTTTCCTAAAAAATGTGTCTTTGAAGGATTTGTCAAAGCTTACTACCAGAAACCGAAGGGGAATTCATCCAATGCAGGATAATACAAACAGTCTTAAAGGCTGGCCCCAGGCAATGCAGGGATTGTGCTCGGAAATGTTGGAAGAAGTAAGCTCCAAAAGGGATTGGTTTCGGGAGTTAGAAACAGACTCCCACATCATGTGTTTTAAAAGAAAGCAGAAAAGGGGATAAATTGAAAACCAATCCCCAGCAGGCTAGAGACCCCCAACAGGCAACTTTGCCCGCCAACCAATTATGGGGACAAAGAGCAAGAAAATGGGAAGAGAGAAAAATTGCTCGCCAGAAAGGCACCCTCTACCACCACGATAAAAACTGACTAAATCCTTTTGTCTGTTGCAGGAGAGCAAAGAATTGATGATGGCAGCAAGATGCAACGCCATGGAAGTTACCAAAAAACCGGGGCAGAAAATTTTCTGCCGATTGTCGGAAATTTTCTCGAAAAACGGGGAAGCAATTTCAACATTTTTAAGTTCTAGGTCGCCCACCAGTATAATGCGGGAATACTTTTAGTTCTAGGTCGCCCACCAGTATAATGCGGGAATACTTTTAGTTCTAGGTCGCCCACCAGTATAATACGGGAATACTTTTAAGTTCTAGGTCGCCCACCAGTATAATGCGGGAATACTTTTAAGTTCTAGGTCGCCCACCAGTATAATGCGGGAATACTTTTAAGTTCTAGGTCGCCCACCAGTATAATGCGGGAATACTTTTTAGTTCTAGGTCGCCCACCAGTATAATGCGGGAATACTTTTAAGTTCTAGGTCGCCCACCAGTATAATGCGGGAATACTTTTAAGTTCTAGGTCGCCCACCAATATAATGCGGGAATACATTTTAAGTTCTAGGTCGCCCACCAGTATAATGCGGGAATACATTTTAAGTTCTAGGTCGCCCACCAGTATAATGCGGGAATACATTTTAAGTTCTAGGTCGCCCACCAGTATAATGCGGGAATACATTTAAGTTCTAGGTCGCCCACCAGTATAATGCGGGAATACATTTTAAGTTCTAGGTCGCCCACCAGTATAATGCGGGAATACATTTTAAGTTCTAGGTCGCCCACCAGTATAATGCGGGAATACTTTTAAGTTCTAGGTCGCCCACCAGTATAATGCGGGAATACTTTTAAGTTCTAGGTCGCCCACCAGTATAATGCGGGAATACTTTTAAGTTCTAGGTCGCCCACCAGTATAATGCGGGAATACTTTTAAGTTCTAGGTCGCCCACCAGTATAATGCGGGAATACATTTAAGTTCTAGGTCACCCACCAGTATAATGCGGGAATACATTTAAGTTCTAGGTCGCCCACCAGTATAATGCGGGAATACTTTTAAGTTCTAGGTCGCCCACCAGTATAATGCGGGAATACATTTAAGTTCTAGGTCACCCACCAGTATAATGCGGGAATACTTTTAAGTTCTAGGTCGCCCACCAGTATAATGCGGGAATACATTTAAGTTCTAGGTCGCCCACCAGTATAATGCGGGAATACATTTAAGTTCTAGGTCGCCCACCAGTATAATGCGGGAATACTTTTAAGTTCTAGGTCACCCACCAGTATAATGCGGGAATACTTTTAAGTTCTAGGTCGCCCACCAGTATAATGCGGGACTACATTCAGCTCTAGATTGTGGAATCAGTCACCCCACCTGAAGACGGAAGGGTACAACAGAGATCCCCAAACGGGAAACAATGAAATCCCAGCACCAAGAAGCAGACAACTGCAGAGGCAAGCGCACAATTCAAAAGGAAAAAGGAACGCGTCTCAAAAGAAGCAGTTTGGGAACGTTGTAGCATGCCCAGTATAACGATGCTGATAAAGAAACATACCACTGAAGAAACCATTGGAAGATTTAAAGAAGAAAGCCGTATCCCCAGCAGATCAAGCAAAGTGATGAAAACTGGCATTCAAACGTCAGCAAAGGACCAACATCATCTCCCAAAGTCATAAGATAAAGGCATCAGAGGAAAGCGTTAGCCGACAAGAAAGCAAGGCAACAAGAACAAGTTGAAGAGGGATAAGATTCCAGGATCCTCAGTTTAGTTTAGCTTCTTGTTTTCCTTTTAAAGCAATGTAATAGGGAGATCGGTTGAGCCGTAGCATCCTACAGCAGCATACAACAGCGCACAACAACAGCAAACACTACAGTCACACGGTAGTCCCAGCTACCAAAGATTTCCCGAACTACATTGACCTGATTCCTGTTCAGCCCAGGATATGTAGGAAACCTCTGAAGCAAAGGTTCGGTCAAATCTTTTTCAAAAAATGCTTCACACGGAGTATTCGGACGGGCAAAAATCGCTCGCTTTATCTTTGCGCGAAAACCCTTCGTGTCTTCGGGCAAAGAGGGGCAGCTGTAAGCACGTGATTTTTGCTTTACGGACAATCGCTCCAAAAGAAAATAAAAATAGTGACAAATGGTTTCGCTGTACAATTTTTCGATCTGTCCGTGACATGTGTTTGTGGGTCTGTCCATTTTGCATCTAGTCATTATCAAACGAAAATACAAAAACAAAATAATAAATATATATATATAAAGTATATGTGTCGTTAAAAGAAAATTCAAAAATATGAATATATGTGCGTCGTTCGTTCTAGGTTGTGGTTTAACTTACTTAAATATTTTGTGATAATTATGTGGAAATGTCACAGTGTTGTTGATTTTAATTTCACTATTTTATTTATTATTATTAAAAGAAAAAAAGAGAAAAAAGAAAAGTAAAAGAGTGAGGGAAAACCGGTTTGGGCCCAAAAGAAATGAAATAAAACAGGCCCAAACCAGCACTCTGATCCAGTCCAAAACAAGCCTGCCCAAACACGGACTCAAACGACGTCGTATCGGCATCCCTACCAAAGCCGTTGATCTGATTCAAACGAACGGTCCAGATCAGGCTGTTCAACTCACCTCAACGACGTCGTTTCAGGCAAGATGATCTAAGCCGTCCAACCCCATTGATCCAACGGATCCAGGCCCTCCTCTAAACCCGTCAACATGGCCCGATCCATGCCCTTTACCCGGTCTCACCCACCATCACGCCCAAACGACACCGTCTTTCCTAAGTGGATGGATCCTGGCCATAGATCTCACTTGATCCAACGGCCAGGATCTAAATCCTCAATACATATATAAGTTCTCCATTACACCCCACGCCCCCCAAACCAAACCCCACCTTCCCCACTGTACACCCTCGTCCTAAACACAGCCCCTTCTCATCCTCGAACCCTAGCAGCCGCCCCAGTATCCCTCGCCATTAAAACCGGCGGCATGGACGCCGGTGGCCACCTCCTGAACACCCTAGGACCACCTCACTATCCTGAACACAAATCCACTAACCACGAGCCTCGAATCACTTCCGTTCGTCTCGAATCTTCATTTGAAGATTTGAATCGAAACCGGATCTATGCCAAACCATCCCATCTTCATACCAGACACTCCCCTGACCTTCCTCGTGACTAAACCAAGCTTGGTTTGGTCCGAATCTACCCACAACTCCTAAAAATCCAGATCTGGAAATCCAGAACTTGAAACACATGCACCTGGGGAACCCGGCCAGTTTTGACATGGGTTTGAGGTCTAATAGACCTTAGTCAAGGTGTTCTCATGTGAGAACACCCTGATTAAAGTTTGTTCGGCCTCAAAAATTCGAAGTTGAATCAGATTTGGGTCTGTTTGATTTAAACATTTTGGTAAGTTTTCCTTTCTTTTGTTTTATTTCTAAATAAGTTGTCAGCATATCTCTTTGTGTTTGGTTGTTATTTTGTTATTTTTTTTTGGATTTCTTTCATCTCTGTAAAGACCTTTTATTTGGTCAATTGTTTTCTGTGTATGATTTGAATGTATTCTGTGATGAACATGTTCGATTAGATTAGTCGTCAAATGAATAAACTTATATAGGTTCCCAGTAATTGAACACAAAATTGTCTGATGCCCTTTAGGTCCCTGAACATATTGTTTATGTGAGCGACTGATTATTACCTGCTATAATTAGTATAGTCGACTCGATAAATGTCGTTGATTAGTTTCTATAACTAATGAATCAAACGAGCTAATAATGTCGCATGACTAATTGATACTTTGCCACTGATTGAAGGCCCCAGCATTGTTTGAAATAGTTTGTTTGCATTGAAAAATGACTGAAAGGTTCAGTCTAGGCAGTCCTGAATTTGAACTTTCATCAGTTCAAAAATGCCCTGATGCTGCAAAGGGTCAAGACAGTGAAAACCAGGGTTTAACAGGGGTAGTCTGGGGTTTGCAAAGAACAAAAATGATTAGTTTAAATGAGCTGACAAGTAGGGTACTAATTTGGGATTAAATTAATGCCAATGGGGAACAAGACATAAGAGTATGGGACTTAAATTGAATAAAAAATGATGCCCATAACTCCTGATTAAACAAAACCAGGCGTGGGAATAAAGGGGGCTGACACCAAAAGATGCTTAGGCATGGGCTTTAAAGAGTATGGGCAGGCTGCAAGTTGCAGCAAAAAGGCAGCTTAACTGCACTGGTTTTTGGCTTATAAATAAGCCATTTGAGAACTTAAACAGGGGCTGGACTTTTGAGTCTTCAGAAAGAAAAAAAACTTTAGTCTGAAGAGAGGTCTAATGAGTCCCAAATCACAATAGCGTAAACACAAGGTAGTTTCCAATAGACATTGTAACCAAACACTGCCTGAAAGTTGTACAAGAGTGCATATTGGTCAAAGCTGTCTTGGCCAAGTTCTGTTGCTTGCATTGGCTGAGTTGGTTGTTGGTTGTTGAACTGATAGTTTTACTGCATTTGAACCCTCAGTTACTACTGTTATTTCCTTACTCTTTCCTGGGATTGCTGGCTTGGTTTCGACTATCTGCTAGTCCTTGTATTCTGGGAGATATTGTTGGTTGTCTGTGGCTGTGGAAAACACTTGGTTCAGTTGGTTGTTGCTGTGTCGTTGCTGTGTATCTGTTGTTGCTGTGTTTACTGCATACTGCCTAGCTGACCATTCCTTCCTTCTTTGTCCTCCATACCAGGTACACAATTAATACCACAAATGTAACTGAAAGTTTGAGCATGAATGCAAAAGAGAGGACCTGCAGATTGTTTTTTTATATATGTACATGAACTGTTACTCTAAATGTCATGAAATAGTTACATTTTTGTTTGGACAATAGAAGCAGCCTACATACTAAGTATATCAATGTAGGTTAACGAATGCTAGCCTTGTATGTATACTGCTAGGTGAGAATATGCCCAGTGTAATAAGTTGTATTTCAGACTTAGTCTGATGGTGTAGTATATTCTCTAATGTAGGCCAAATAGGAAAGCTATCCGTTTTAGTTAAAGTTCTTTCTCCTTTTGCCATATTGTCACATAAATTGATAAACTCATTTCACAAAACAAAGAATCAGTTCAGGGCCTCAACCTCATGAAGGTCGAGCCCAAATCGAAGCAAACCAAGTAGGCCCGCGTAGAACAGGCAGAGGCCCAGGTCTGGCCTATCACGCATGGGCTGGATTTGGGCCTATAATTGTTTGTTCGGCTGACTGTACATACAACCTCATTTCTGAATTTTTTTTTAGCTTTTCTGAATGTTATTACAAACAACTTGCAAGCATTTAATTAATTAGGACTATCTACTGTTTTCAATTGATAAAGACAAACACGACGAGAAACGTAGGTGTTATAGGATATCCTTTTAAAAAAAATAATAAAAAAAAAGAACGAGATGAGCCTCGATGAAAATAAACAAAATGCACAGACGCGGGGCCCTTGTTTAAATGTGTATTATCAAAGCATCTAGGTTCCAGGACGGGTTGTTTAGCAAATCTCACAACTCTCCTAAAAATAACAATACGTTAGACTCTTTAGGACGCGCCTTAATAAATCTTACCTTCTTAAACTCGGGTGCGCATTTATGTGACCCAAATCCAATTCTCAACGGAGTCGAAATGTGTTTCTAATCACGGGTACATTGATTGTGACGTGGTTCGAGATGCGTGTCCATGACATTGCAATTTCATTTTTAAAAAAAATTGAGATGAGCCTCGCCAAATAAAAAATGTACACAGCTACGGGGCCCTCCAACTGTATATATATTAAAACACTTAGAATTCGGGACAGGTCGTTTAGCGAACTTTTCGGCCTTACCCAAAACAACAAATACGCTAGTTGCTTTAGGCACGTCTTAATAATTTACTCTCCTTAATTCGGGTGCACATTTATGTGACCCAAATCCAAATCTCAGCCGAGTCAAAATATGTCAACAATCACGGGTGCATTGATGCAACGTGATTCAAGATATGTTTTCACAACGTTGCAATTCTTGATAAAAACAGTAAATGATAAAAGCGGTTAAAAGTTAAATTTTGCACATAAGTTCACACTTGTATAAAATCAGATAATCAAGCCGAATATAACAGTGGAGCGACCGTGCTAGAACCACGGAACTCGGGAATGCCTAACACCTTCTCCCGGGTTAACAGAATTCCTTATCCGGATTCCTGGTACGCAGACCATGATATAGAGTCATTCTTTTCCTCGATTCGGGATTAAAATTGGTGACTTGGGACACCCTAAATCTCCCAAGTGGCGACTCTAAAATAATTAAACCAATCCCGTTTCGATTGTCCTTTAATTGGAAAAAACTCCCCCTGCGCCCCTCGGGCGCGGCAAAAGGAGGTGTGACAATGAACTGTCCCTGAAACGACGTAGTCTTGGTGTTGAACTACGTCATTTTGATGGCCTGGGGACGGGTTGTTTGGGCTGGCTGACTTGGGATGCTTTTGGGCCTCAATTTTAAAAATGAAAATAGGCCCAAATCCGATGTCTTAACAATTTGCATTTTTCTTTTGTTGTTTGTTTTTTCTAATTTTGAAACACAATTAAATGAAATTAAAACAACCAATAATTTAACACTTAACACCATTATCACACACATATTAAAATATTTAAATAGGTTAAATCACACCCTAGAATATATCTTTTGTGAATTTTCTTTTAATTTTCTTTTAATGACCGAATTACGGTTCAATTACACATGACATACATATTTCGTATTTTGTTCGGTAAGATTAAATGAAAAACAGACAGAACCACAAATGACTACCAGCACATGTCACGTAAAATCGAAAAATTGTACAGCGAGGCCATTTATCATTATTTTTTGATTTCTTTTGGAGTGATTGTCCGTGAAGCAAAAATCACGTGCTTACATGAGGTATACCATCATCCCAAAAATAGCTGAGACAATTGTCCCAAAACCTTTCTTTTGCCTCGCACAGGCTGTCACTCATTTCATCTCTTCCTTCCATATTCTTATCTGTCTTGGACAATCAAGCCAATTTAGTAACCTTTTCCAGATATTCTTCGTGTATGCATAATCAAAGAATAAGTGATCAAAGTGTTTATCATCCAGGCCACAGAAAACACAAATTTGAGGAACTTGAATACCGATTTTCTATAGCATCTCAACAATAGGTAATCTCCCATATACATCTAGCCATAAGTTGAATTTCTGTCGAGAGTGTATATGAGGTTGTAATATCAAGCATTTCCAGTTTACTTTTTGGACCTGAGGAATCTTCAACTTATATAGCTTTTTTATGCTGAATCTTCCATCTGTACTGTGCAATGTCATCATCCTTGAAGTCAGGTCTCCTTGCAAGGTAGGTAGCGCAAGGATAAGCTTTCTGAGTTCAAGAATTTTCCTCACTACCCAGGCTGCATTCTTGGGTATGGACATAGTATCAATGGTCTGGTGCTTGATGTAGTAAGCATCAATCCACCTGATCCAAAGGCAATCCTTCTTCTTGATGATAGCCCATAAGTGTTTTGCCACTGCTGCTTTGTTCTAGTTGTACATGGTTAATAACATTCAGTCCTCCCGCTGCTTGTGGCAATCATATCTTATCCCAAGACACCAATGCTTTCCTAGAGATTTCTGCTTTTCCTATCTATAAGAATGTTCTTCATGTGGCTTCAATCATTTTCAACACCTTCTTTGGCAGTAAGAATATTTGTGCCCATTATGATTGTACACCAAAGATCACTAATTTTATGAGCTGTAATCTTCCTGAGTATGAGAGAAGCTTTGATGTCCAACAACTTATCCTTGTAGTGATCTTCTCTACCAGTGGCCAGCATTGGTTAATTGACAGCTTCCTTGATGCTAGTGGTAATCCCAGGTATTTGAATGGTAATGTGCCCTCATTATATACTAGCTCCTGCAATATGTTCTCCTTTAGATTTATAGAAATGTCATCAAGGTAAATGGAGCTCTTGTCTGCATTTGCTTGTAGTCCTGAGGGCTTTGAGAAATTCATAAAAGCCTGCTGGAGCAACCTAATAGAAAGAAGGTCTGCCCTATAAAACATTAGTAGATCATCAGCAAAACACACATGGATCACTACCAACCTTTTGCATATAGGGTGGAAGTGGAACTCCTTGTTCAAAGCCAACTGGTCAAATTCCCTTTGTAGATATTCCATGGAAAGCACAAACAGATAATGTGACATAAGGTCACCTTGCCTTATTCCTCTTTTGCCTTTGAAGGGTTTAGTGAGCCCCTCATTCAGTGTTAAGGAATAAGTGACAATTGTTATACATTTCATTATCTACTCAATAAACTTATGTGGGAATCCCAATTCAATCAGTATCCTTTTTTTAGAAAATACCAATCCAATGTGTTATAGGCCTTCCTAAGGTCAACCTTAAGAACACACATTGTAGACATCCCTTTCCTGTTATAGCCTTTGAATAGTTCATGAGTGAACAATACATTATTAGTAATGCTTCTACCTTCAATGAAAGCTGATTAAGATCTTCCTACCTTATGATCTATCACTTTCTTTAGTCTCCTAATGAGCACTTTAGTGATGATCTTGTATATAGTTGTGCAGCATGCTATAGGTCTATAGTCCTTAGCCTGGGTGAGGTTGGGGACTTTTGGGATCAGAGTGACAGCAGTACAATTGATAGCCTTGTGCATATTTACTGTTTGAAAGAAGGCTAGCACATCATCTTTTACCTCCTACCATTCTTGAGTGAAGAATTCAATTGGAAATCTATCGACACCTGGTGCTTTTTCAATTGGTATGCTTTTAACAGCATCAATTATTTCCTCTGTTGTGACATCCTTGATCAGCTCTAATTGTTGTTGTCTTGTCAGGGAGGACCTTTCTTAATCACCTCAGAATTTGGACATGGGAGAATGTGTGATGACTCTCCCATCAACTTCTTAAAGAAAGAGATAAATTGGTCTTCTACTTGCTTTGGTTTTGTGATCCTGATTCCTGCATCATTATGAATAGAATGAATTGTGTTAGCACATATGCACATCTTCCACTGAGCATGGAAGTATTTTGTATTGGCATCTTCATATTGTATCCATGTGATTTCTTCCTTAGAACTTGTTCCTCTATATTACTCCACTATTCCACTTCCATTAAACCTTCTTTATCATGTTCTATATAGATTTGGCATAATGGCTGAAGGGAGATATGGCATTGTGCTAGTTCCAATTTCTGTTTGGCTTGACTTAGCTTTTGTTGGTAAGAGGCCATGTAAGTATTTAATTCCCTCAGTGCCTCCTTTAGCCTCTTAAGTTTCTGCTATGTTCTGGACAGCCCTACATCTCCATAATCCTATGCCCACACTTCTTTCACAATCCTTACAAAATCTGGGTGGTGAATTACTGTTCGATATAGCTTGAAGGGTCTAGGATGCAAGTTTTGTTATTGAGCTACAAAATTGCATTTAAGTAATATAGGTGAGTGATCTGAAACTCCAGGATTCAGATACTCTGCTTCAATATGGCCATAGTTCATCAGCCAATTATAATTCTCAAATGCCCAATCTATTTTGTTGTAAACTCTTGCATTGCCATCTCTTTTGTTACACCGAGTGTAGTACCAACATGTGCTTTTATAAGGAGTAAATTGCAATTGATCTAATAGGTCCTTGAAGCCTTGGATCTCTGTTGTGTTATAGGGGCTCTATTCCTATCCTCTGTATAAAGCACATTGTTAAGTCACCACATACCAGCCATTCAGTTGTAATGTGAGCTCCTATAGAAGCAAGCTTATCCCATAGTTGTTGTCTCTGCATCAAATAATTATTTGCATAAATCACAGTGAGTAACAACCTTTTTTGACTACTTGGGTCCTCCATTTCACAATGGATAAACTGAGCATGTGTTTCTAATATTTGAAGTTTTATATGAGGATTCCACAGTAGCCAAATACGACCATTATAAGCATGGTCATAGTTGTAATTGGCTTGTCAATCCTTTGCTATCTTCTATGTAATCCTCCTAGCTTTATTCACTTTTACCCTTGTCTCAATTATCCCTATAACTTCTACTTTATATTTTTTCAGAAAGAGAGTCATTTCCTTCTGTTTAAAGGGCCTATTAAGCCTTCTTATATTCTAGGTACTATAATCATGGAGGTTTGGGGTGGTCAAAACCACCCTCCCCTGTATCAGATGATGTATATCCTTGAGTCAGTACCTCAAATTTATTGGTAATTCCAACTTGGCTGGTGGAGCAGCTAGCTATAACTTGTTGTGCCTGATCTTCCTGTCCACCATCATCAATTCTTTTACCTTGGCTTTTGGACCCTTCTTTCCTTATTGGTGTTACTAATGCTGGGAATTCCTTCTCATCCAAAGTGGCCTTAATCCACTGTGGTTCAGTGACAGTTTCCTTTGTTATAGAAGTAGTTGGATCAGTGGTAGTGCTATTCTGGTCTTTTGCCACCCATTTACTCACCAACTTCCTCCTCCTCCTATCTCTTCTATTCTTCCTTGTTTGCTCTACAAAACCATCATTTTCCTCTTGGGTCTTCCGCTGTCTGCATTCTTCAGTAGTGTGCCCAACTTTAGCACAATTAGTACAATACTTTGGTTTCCAGTCATACTCTATACTCTATTGGATAATACCTGCTGGAGTATGAACTTCAAGAGCATTTGGCAGGGAATGAAAAATATCTGTCTCTACTAGCACTCTAGCATATGATATACGATCCATCTCAGCTGTAAATAGGTCAGTGTACATAGGTTTACCCACTACACTAGCCAGCTTACTCAAAGCTTCAGCAGACCAGTAGCAAACAAGTAAGCTAGGAAATATCACCCATAATGGAATTACAGTTAGGCATTCAAGATCAAGCACAAAATTAAGACCAATTCTTCAAGATAAAAGGCTTATTATGGAATGTATAAGGACTAGATTGCAGGACTCGATCCCTATCACTCACAGAGTCAAACCTGAATATGTAATAGTCATCGTCATGATATAGAATTTTGGATTGTTAACAAAGTTCCACACATTTTCAACATAATTCTCCATGGATTTGAAATTTGGAGTATCTCCCAGAACATATTCTATAAGAGAAGTACCCCAATATTCCTGTTGTTCCTTAATGTCCTCTTCAATAATCGTAACTACAGATGTATCCCATGCATATCTGGAGGAATATAGGTAAGGGCCTTACCCACTTGTGAGCTTCGATTCCTCTAGTATGGTTTCTCCTTCGTTGGTTGGTGTTCCTGATCTACCATTGTTGGGCTTTTTGCATAATCCGGAATTGGTGCTGTGGACTTAGCTAGATAAGAAAATTGAAGCCGGCAGGGAACCTCTAACCTCGTTCTTCTCACAGCCCATTTAATAGCTGGATTGAGTTAATTTTCACTCTTCTCTTCATCTTTTGGTTCCTTACATATGGTTTTAAACTGTATCGGTAAGAAGCTCCCAAAAGTTAGTGGTCTTGCTTGTGATTGTATTGCATTCACTGGTGTTGCTGTAACCAAAATCGCCAGTGATGGTAGGGTACTGATGGCCAGCATTTTTGCACTTCTCGTGCACATTAGCAAAACTCGCTAAACGTGCGCCAAGAGGAAAACATCGACTATCAGCCCTTATTTTAGCACATGAAGAGAGACAGTGGAAGAAAATGAAAAGAGATGGGAGACTGAAACTTGTGCACATTAGCAAAACTCGCTTAACCTTCCTGCATTCTTGTTTTCCTTTTATTTTAATTTTTTCCTTGATCTCATCAATCTTGTTCATCAGTGAAATTAATAGAGAATGTCTCTATCTTCTTCTATAAATATGGATCCATTACAATTCACGTAGAGTTTGATACTTTGTTCCTACTAAATATTGAAAAAAGTACACGAAAATAAAATCTAATTTGAGTTTGAGAAAAGATTTGGCCTTTTGTCTCATCGTTGACAAGAATATATAATCTGATTTGAGTTTGAGAAAAAATTTGGCCTTTTGTCTCATCGTTGATAAGAATATATAATCTGATTTGCGTTTGAGACAAAATGGTTTCTTCTGTTATGAGTTTTGGTATCCGTACATGTTGCCTGCTTATTCAAAATATAGCTATGTATACTTTTTGATTTTTCCTATACATAATATCAACATAGTTCGTTGGTTATTTATCTTTTTTCTACCCGCATGTTAGAAAATATTGCAGAGTATTTAATTTAGTTAACCGATTGTCGATTAGAAATTCCATAGTGTCGTCAACTATTTCTACTGAGGTTATTATCTCCGGAAAACTACGTCCACTCAATTTTTTTGTCGGAAATTCCTGATTACTAACAGTGTCCCTTTGATTTTTCCATCGGAAAAACACGTGTTTTTAGTAGAGTTGGTAGCTTTTCATACTTCAAATCAACTCAAAATTACCCAAGGAAACTCACCTTTTACCAAGCCTCTCAAGTTTGAAGATTTTCAAATGTTGAGATCAAGAATTGGAATGATGAAAAAATCAAAATTAAGGGGAGATTTGTGGGACCCATATGATAAAAAGAAATAAAGAAAGAAAAGAAAAATGATGACAACAAGTTGCAATGAATAGGACGGCTGAAACCAAAACGGTTTTGGACAGTGGAAAATTGCAATGAATGAACCAATTTGATTGGTTCAAAAGTTGGCAAGTTCTCCTATAAATAAGAGCTTATTTCTCCCATTCAGATACACAAAAATCAGAAGAGTATAATAGAGCGTAGAGAGAGTAATCCATAGATTATAGTCTGTGAGATAAATAGAGAGCGGGGTAATATCATAGTAAGGTATTTTAAATAAAGAGTGTTATTTCTTTCGAAGTTGTAGTAGTCTCTTAATACTACCAAGTTATAATATTATAGTGATATTATATTACTCCGTTCGAGTATTTTATTTTATCCCGTTCGAAGATTTGATGTCGTTGTTACTCTCTTGTGTTATTGATATTTATCATGGATATTATTACTGGGTGGGATATTATTTTTCAATAATAGTCCAATGTCTTTTCAGTAGCCCCATCTTACAAAAGATAATTATGAGAAATGGTGTCTACGTATGAAAGCCATTCTTGGCTCTCATGGTGTGTGAAAAATCATAGATACATGATATGCAAAACCCGATAATGAGGAAGCTCTGCCTCAAAATGAAAAAGATGTCTTGGCAAAGACAAGGAAGAGGGATCAACAAGCCCTCACGCTCATCCACCAATGTCTGGATGATGCCATGTTTGAGAAGGTGGTCGATGCTACCACCTCAAAAGAATCTTGGGAGATTTAAAAAAAAATCTCTCCAAGGAGTTGATAAAGTAAGAAAGGTAAAACTTCAAACTCTAAGGGCTGATTTTGAAATTTTAAAAATAAAGAAATCCGAATGCATTTCGGATAATTGTTCAAAAGTGAAAGTTGTTGTAAATAAATTAAGAAGATACGGGGTGGACTTAAAAGATGTCCGCGTGGTAAAAAATATCCTTCGCACATTAACACCTAAATTTAATTTTGTGATGTGTGCTATTGAGGAGTCTAAAGATTTAGATCCTACGATGGTGGAGCAATTGGAAGGTTCTTTATAGGCCCATGAAGAAAAGATCAAGAGGAGACAAGAAGTTCCATTGGAGCAACTTCTTAAAGGCATCCTTTAAGGATTATGAAGGTGAAAAAAGCTATTGAGGGAATGGATGAGGACGAGGCCGTGGCGGTCACGGAAGAGGAAGAAATAATAATAACAATTTCAATAATGAAGTTAAAATCCACCAAACTTTCAGAGGCCGTGGTCGTGGACAAAGAGAAGGAAGAAGACGTGGCTACTATCAAGAAAATAATGGACAAAGGTATGACAAATTAAAAATTGAGTGTTATAATTGTCATAAATTTGGCCATTACTCTTGGGAATATCGTAGCGGTGTTGAAGAGAAAGCTAACCTTGTTGACAACAAGAAAGAAGAAGATGAGTCAACATTATTGTTGACACTCAAAGAAAAAGACAAGGATGATTGTAACCCGTGATATTTGGACAATGGATCAAGCAATTATATGTGTGGATATAGAGACAAGTTTGTGGAGATAAATAAAATAGTGAGAGGTAATGTATCTTTTGGAGATACCTCAAAGATTCAAATCGAAGGGATATGTATGATTCTAATCTCCTGTAAATATGGTGGCCACAAGTTAATTCAAGATATTTATTATGTGCCAAAATTAAAAAGTATTATTTTGAGTTTGGGTCAACTTCTTGAAAAGGGATATGATATCCACATGAAAAATATGTACCTTTGGCTTAAATATTCAAGTGGAATTCTAATTGTTAAAGTGTATATGACAAATAACAGATTATTTTCTCTGAATCTTAAGATAATTGATGAAAAGTGTTTGAAGGCTAGTGCAAGGTGAATCATGGTGTTGGCACATGCGATTTGGGCGCTTGAATTTTGAAGCACTCAAATCAATGGGATACAAGAACATGGTGCATGGGATGCCATCAATCAACCATCCCAATCAATTGTGTGAAACTTGTCTTCTTGGAAAACATGCAAGGAGGAGCTTTCCAAAGGAGGCTGCGTCAAGGGCGGCCAAGCTGCTCCAACTTGTTCACACTAATGTGTGGTGGCTAATAAATCCACCTTCTTTTGGTAAAAGTAAATACTTTATGCTTTTCATTGATAACTTTTGTAGAAAGACTTGGGTTTATTTCTTGAACCAAAAATTTGAAGCTTTTGCTGCTTTTAAAATTTTCAAAGTACTTGTGAAAAAAGAAAGTGGCTATGAAATAAAAGCTTTAAGGTCCGATAGAGGAGGCAAATTTACTTCAAAAGAATTTAATAACTTTTGTCACTCTCATGGAATTCGTCGCTTTTTAACGGTAGCTTATTCACCCCAATAAAATGGAGTTGCAGAGAGAAAGAATCGAACGACTCTTAATATGGATAGACATATATTCAAAGCTAAAAGCATGCCCAAGAAATTTTGGGCAGAAGCTGTTTCTTGTGCAGTTTATTTGAATAACAGGCCTCCAACAAGAAATGTTAGAGATTACACCCCGCAAGAAGCATGGAGTGAAAGAAAACCAAGTATCAAGCACTTGAAAATCTTTGGAAGCATAACATATGCTCATGTGCTACAGCAAGGGAGAGCGAAGCTTGACGATCAAATTGTCTAGCATGTGTTTGTTGGCAATGATACGAGTTCAAAAGGCTACAAGTTATACAACCCAAGCAACGACAAGGTGGTGGTATGACATGACGTTGAATTTTATGAAGAATTGGCATGGAATTAGTAAGCTCAGGAAGAAACTTCATATGATTTTCTTCCATATTTTGGTGATGAAGAAGAACCAACGATCGTGGAACCTGTGCAGGATATAACTCCACCTATTTCTCCAATCAATGTTGCATATCCTTAATTCTTCTCAACAAAGTTTAGAATAACCGTAAAGGACGAGGAGTATTCAAGAGCGCACAGAAGAAGTTACTAATTTTGATTTTTCATATTGTCTCTTTGCTGACAGTGAACCAATAAACTTTGATGAAGTTGTTACAGGCAAAGAGTGGAGACAAGCCATGGAAAAGGAGATCGAGTCAATAGAGAAAAACAATAATTGGGAGTTAACAACTCTTCCCAATGGTCATCGAGTAATTGGAGTGAAATTGGTATACAAGACAAAGAAGAATATTGATGGAGATGTGGAGAAATACAAAGCACGACGTGTGGCTAAAGGTTACAAGCAAAGGCAAGGCATTGACTATGAAGAAGTCTATGCACCAGTTGCCCACATGGAGATGATTAATTTGTTGATCTCTTTGACGACTTATATAAAGTGGAAGATTCATCAACTAGACTTCAAGTCAGCTTTCTTGAATGGCTATCTTGAAGAAGAAGTCTATGTTGAACAACCATTGGGCTTCGTGGTCGAAAACCATGAAGATAAAGAATTAAAGTCAAACAAAGCTTTATATGGATTGAAGCAAGCCCCACGTGCATAGAATAGTTGCATCAAAAAGTATTTTTAAGATAATGAGTTTACTCGTTGTCTCCATGAATGTGCTCTTTACCTTAAAATTCATACTAATGATATCTTGCTTATTTATCTTTATGTTGATAAACTTATTTTCACGGGTAATAACTGAAGTTTGTTTGAAGCTTTTAAGAAAAATATGTCACGTGAGTTCGAGATGACGGACATTGGATCATATCATACTACTTGGGCCTAGAACTGAAGCAGATAGAGGATGAAATTTTTATCTCTCAAGAAAGCTATTCAAAAGAGATATTGAAGAAGTTTAACATGCTCGATTGCAACCCGGTGAACACACCGATGGAGAGTGAGACAAAATTATCCAAGTTTGATGAAGTAGAATAAGTGAATCTCACACTTTTCAAGAGTATTGTGGGAGGTTTAAAGTACTTGACTTGGACCAGGCCAGATATACTCTTTGCGGTTGGAGTCGTAAGACGCTTCATGGAAGCTCCTACCTCAACTCAATTGAAAGCCGCTAGAAGAATTCTTTGTTACCTAAAAGATACGATTAACTTTGGGCTATTTTATTCTTCTTCTAGTGATTTCAACCTTACAGGATATTGTGATTGTGATTATAAGGGAGATATTGATGATAGAAAAAGTACAATTGATTTTGTATTTTTCTTGGGTGATTCTGTTATTTCTTGGATTTCAAATAAACAATCCATTGTTACTCTCTCGATTTGTGAAGCTGAATATATAGCAGCAACATCCTGTACATGCCATACTATTTGGCTGAGAAGATTGTTGAAGGAGCTCAATTTACTACAAATTGAAGCTACATAGATTTATATTGATAACAAATCCACGCAAGCACTCGCGAAGAATCCAATGTATCATGATCGAAGCAAGCATATTGATACGAGGTCTCACTTCATGAGAGAATGCATTGCCAAGAAGGAAGTCAAGCTCAAGTATGTGAAATCTCATGATCAAGTTGCGGATATTCTTACCAAGCCTCTCAAGTTTGAAGATTTCATAGGTTGAGATCAAAACTTGGAATGGAGAAGAAAAATCAAAATTAAGGGGGAGATTTATGGGACCCATCTAATAAAAAATAAAAGAAAGAAAAAAAAATAATGACAACAAGTTGCAATGAATAGGACGGCTGAAACCAAAACGATTTTGGACAGTGGCAACTTACAAAGCAAATTGCAATGAAATGAACCAATTTGATTACCTCAAAAGTTGGCAAGTTCTCCTATAAATAGGACTTATTTCTCTCATTCAGATACACCAAAATCAGAAAAAGTACAATAGAGCATAGAGAGAGTAATCCACATATTGTAGTATGTGAGATAAATAGAGAGTGGGGTAATATCATAGTGAGATTTTTTGAATAAAGAGTATTATTTCTTTCAAAGTTGTAGTAATCTCTTAACACTACCAAGTTATAATATTATAGTGATATTATATTACTCCGTTCGGATATTATATTTTATCCCGTTCAAAGATTTGGTATCGTTGTTACTCTCTTGTATTATTGATATTTATCGTGCATATTATTCCTGGTCGGAATATTATTTTCCAATAAGGACTACAATTTTTGTCACAACAACTTATGCCAAGTGCAAAGAATATCAAAAGGAAGAGCTTTGGAATGATATCAAAACTTTGGCCAGTATTATCGATGTTCCATGGTTGATTGCTGGAAACTTCAATTGTATCCTTGATCAAAGTGAAAAAGATGTGGTAAGATTCATAGAATTAGAGATAGTCTTCTTTTTATTGACTGTACTGCAGATTGTTCTTTGATTGATGCAGGTTATACAGGTTCTACATACACATGGTGCAATGGTAGAAGACCGGTATTCAGAGTTTGGGAAAGGCTAGATAGAGTTTTTTTGAATCATAACTAGGCCAAAAGTACACCAAAACTTCTGTTTATCACTTAGTTAGATAAGGATTTGACCATTCCCCTCTCTTCATCACTTTAGAGGATACTCAACCTTCTCATAAAAAATACTTTAAATTCTTGAATTTCTAGGTTAATGAGCCTGACTTTCTGGAGATTGTTAGACAGGCTTGGGAGATTGAAGCATCAGGATCTCTTCTCTGGAAATTCCATATGAAACTTAAAAGTACTTGCAAACAGTTGTTTTGGTGGTCTAAGAATCATATTGGCAATATTTTTTTACAAGTCTAAGGACTTGAAAAATATTGTTGCTGATAGAGAACAAGGATACATTCAAGATAACAGTGAAACCAATAGGATGGAGATGAATAAGGCAAGTGTTGAGTTGATTATGCACACCAAAAAGGAAGAAGCTTATTGGAGACAAAAAGTAGGAATGAAATGGTTTAAAGAAGGAGATGCAAGTACCAAAAATTTTTATTTTATCATGAAAGTTAAAAGAAGGAAGCCGACTCTCAAGAAAATGAAAAAAGAAAACAATACTTGATTTGAAAGCAATGAGGATATAGACAATGAAGCCATAAATTTCTTTGGCAAATAGTTTACTGATTCAAGACAGCAAATGGACTTAAGCATCCTCAACTGTTTACCTAAAGTGATCACTGAAGATGACAATAAAATGTTTGGAGCCCCTCCTACTTTGAAAAAATAAAAGATGTTGTCTTTTCATTAAGTCGTGACGGTGCTCCTGGGCTAGATGGTGTTTCTAAAAAATTCTACCAACATTGTTGGAAATCATTGCTAAAGTTCTTTATCTAATTATTTGTGATTTCTTTGCAGGTACTCAAGTACCAAATGCACTTACTCACACTTCTGTCATCTTTCTTCCCAAAGTTGAGAAACCCAAAGGTATACTGAGCTAAAACCTATAAGTCTTAGCAATTTCAACTGTAAAATCATGTCCAAAATGCTGAACACTAGGCTGTAAAGGTGATACATCAAATAATCTCACCAAATCAAGCTGATTTCTTAAAGATAGATCTATCCCTATTAACATTATGCGAACCCAGAAAATGGTGCATAATATTGGTAAGAATAATATTAATGGCAGTGTAGTGTTAAAACTTAATATGACTAAAGCATTTGATAGAGTAGATTGAAAATACCAATGTCAAGTATTAAAAAGTTTTGGCTTCTCTAATTATTGGACTGACATGATCTGGAGGCTTCTTCCTAACAATTAGTATTTCATTAGCATTAATGGTATAAGGCATGTTTTTTTCAAATCCAGTAGAGGAATCAAGCAAGGTGATCTTATCTCTCTTTCTCTCTTTATTATTGGCTCTGAATTACTTTCTATTTTTATGGACCAATTAAAGATGAGGCACTACTAGAAATCCGGAAAAAAAGCGACCAAAATTTAGCGATCAAAGTTGGTTTGTGGGAAAAAGCGACCAAAATTGGTCGCTAAACTAGCGAAAATAATAAAATAAATAAAAAAAACAAAATAGCGACCAAGGTTGGTCGCTACATTAGTCAAAATATTGACTGGACTGGTCAGACTTTCTTGGTCAAACATTTACTGAGATTAATGACCAATGTTGGTCGCTAAAGTGGGACCCACCTACAAAATTTTAATAATTATATTATTATTTTAAAAAAATTATAAAATATAAATATATATAATATAAAAATTGCGACCAACGTTGGTCGCAACTTAAAGGGTAGGAAGATACCGTCCAACTTTGGTCGCTTAAATGGGACCCAGTTATACAATTTTAATAATTATATTATTAATTTAAATATTATATGAAATATAATTAAATCTGATTTAAATATAGCGACCAACTTTGGTCGCTAAACTAAATTCTTGAATAAATGGCGACCAAAGTTGGTCTCTATTCAGGTCAACAATGGTCAAAATTAAAAATCACTTTTGTATTTACTATCTAAATAATATAAATGTAAGCCGTTAATACTTTTGTAATACAAGGGATGAATAGTACTACGAATCGTGCGTGTGTGTCTATATATATATATATATATATATGTGTGTGTGTGTGTGTGTGTGTGTATTCAATCTGTAGCCTTTTCTTTTCAAAATTAATGTGTTGTCTTTTACTATTTAAAAGTAGTCTTGGGATTTACAAAAACTTCCTGAAGAAGTCTTGAAAGTACCTGTATGTGCTAGTACTATGCTAATTGACTGCAGGTACGTCCTGGACAGGTTAGGTAAATATATATATGCTAATTGACTGCAGGTACGTCCTGGACAGGTTAGGTAAATATATATATATACTTACGCTATATTATGCACTGAGTATAAGTCTATTAGCTAATATTATATCGAATATAACTTATATATATTGTAAGCACGTGATTTTTGCCCAATATGAGAATTACTCCCAAAAAATCTCTCTCTCTCTCTCTCTCTATATATATATATATATATATATATATATATATATATATATATATATATATATATATATATATATATATATATATACTTACGCTATACTATGCACTAAGTATAAGTGTATTAGATAATACTGTATCGAATATAGCTTATATATATATATAATATATATATACTTACGCTATACTATGCACTAAGTATAAGTGTATTAGGTAATACTGTATCGAATATAGCTTATATATATATATAATATATATACTTACGCTATACTATGCACTAAGTATAAGTGTATTAGGTAGTATTATATCGAATATAGCTTATATATATATAATATATATACTTACGCTATACTATGCACTGAGTATAAGTGTATTAGGTAATACTGTATCGAATATAGCTTATATATATAATATATATACTTATGCTATACTATGCACTAAGTATAAGTGTATTAGGTAGTATTATATCGAATATAGCTTATATATATATAATATATATACTTACGCTATACTATGCACTGAGTATAAGTGTATTAGGTCATACTGTATCGAATATAGCTTATATATATATAATATATATATATATATATATATATATATATATATATATATATATATATATATATATATACTTACGCTATACTATGCACTGAGTATAAGTGTATTAGGTCATACTGTATCGAATATAGCTTATTATATATATATATATATATATACTTACGCTATACTATGCACTAAGTATAAGTGTATTAGGTAATACTGTATCGAATATAGCTTATATATATATATATATATATAATATATATATACTTACGTTATACTATGCACTAAGTATAAGTGTATTAGGTAGTATTATATCGAATATAGCTTATATATATAATATATATATACTTACGCTATACTATACACTAAGTATAACTGTATTAGGTAGTATTATATCGAATATAGCTTATATATAATATATATATATATATATATATACTTACGCTATACTATGCACTAAGTATAAGTGTATTAGGTAATACTGTATCGAATATAGCTTTTATATATATACTATATATACTTACGCTATACTATGCACTAAGTATAAGTGTATTAGGTAGTATTATATCGAATATAGCTTATATATATAATATATATATATATATATATATATATAGCTTATATATATAATATATATACTTACGTTATACTATGCACTGAGTATAAGTGTATTAGGTCATACTGTATCGAATATAGCTTATATATATATTTTATATATACTTACGCTATACTATGGGATATGAGTTGAACTTTTAGGAAATAAATTGAACCTTTAGCATATGTATTGAACCTTTAGGATATGACTTGAACTTTTAGGATATGTTTAAACTCGTAGGATATGAATATAACTTTTAGTTTTTAGGTTTTGTTCTTGTGAATTGAACTTGTAGGATATAAATTGAAATTTTAGGATATGAGTTGAATTTTTAGGATATGAATTGAAACTTTTAGGATATGAGTTAAACTTTTAGGAAATAAATTGAACCTTTAGCATATGTATTGAACCTTTAGGATATGACTTGAACTTTTAGTTTATGTTTAAACTCGTAGGATATGAATATAACTTTTAGTTTTTAGGTTTTGTTCTTGTGAATTGAACTTGTAGGATATAAATTGAAATTTTAGGATATGAGTTGAATTTTTAGGATATGAATTGAAACTTTTAGGATATGAGTTGAACTTTTAGGAAATAAATTGAACCTTTAGCATATGTATTGAACCTTTAGGATATGACTTGAACTTTTAGTTTATGTTTAAACTCGTAGGATATGAATATAACTTTTAGTTTTTAGGTTTTGTTCTTGTGAATTGAACTTGTAGGATATAAATTGAAATTTTAGGATATGAGTTGAATTTTTAGGATATAAATTGAAATTTTAGGATATGACTTGAACTTTTGTGGATATGAATTGAACCTTTAATTCCCCAAAAATTAGGTTTTGGCTTTGATTATTTGTTATTTTTAGGAATTATTGCGTGATTTTTCTGATTGTTTGCATATGTTTGTGTGCATGTTTAACTTTATTAATGCATTAAAAATACAAAAAATATAGCATTTGCATTTAAGATTTGACTTTTTACATTTTTGGAACTAATTAATAATTAGGTGTGTTATAAAAATGAAAATTCGCAAAAAATAACATATTTTGTATTTTGGTCAAATTGTGTGATTTTCTTTTAATTTAGTATTGCATTATTTGTGATAATTCATAACTTAAGAGATTGTTAAAAACAGAAACTTAAGGGTAATATTGGGGATTGTTTAACAAAAAGGGTAAGCTTCTCAATAGTGGTAGGGTTAGAATTACACTAGCTAGTTTAAGTGGACAATTAAGAAATAAAATGCTGAAAATGATAATGGGAATGACACTAATTGATTAATTTAGAGAAAATAAGTTAGTGGGGATAACTAAAATAAAGGAAGGGACACTAGTAATGAGTATGGCATTAATTGAGTGCCTATAAGAGGGGAATTCGGAAGGAGAAGAAAAAAAAGAGGGGGGCGGAGAGAGCGGTATACACTCGATATACACTCTGGATACACTAGATATACAGGGGCAGAGAACTAAGAAAACTTGGAAGAGATTCTGAGAGACTGAGAACATTCAAAGAGGGTAGAAGACTAGGAAATTCGGAGAGGAAAAAAAAAGGGGGCGGAGAGAGCGGTATACACTCGATATACACTCTGGATACACTGGATATACAGGGGCAAAGAGCTAAGAAAACTTGGAAGGGATTCTAAGAGAGATATAGGAAGAGAGATACACATAAATAGATACAGAAAAAAAAAATCAAAAACGATTGCAGAATTTCAGAAAAATACATTGTTTCATTGAGTCATTTGGTATTTTCTGAAGTTTTTTTCTAGTATGGAAGCAATTCATGGTTAGCTGATAATAAAAAGGGCTTAAGTCGAATCGGGTTTGAGGTCTGCTAATTCACTAAGAATGAAATTAGGGTCTGACTATCGTATCACATCCCTTGGTTTCAAAATTAGTCTGCTGGTTCATTTTCTAGTGTTGAATACTACTGCTGCTATTGGTTACTGCTGATACCTCATTTTTCTGCTTCCTTCTTTCATTTCCAGGTGCACACTTGAACTCAAATTGATGTAGCTTTGAGATGAACATGAAATGAAAGTACTCAGACATTTGTTTACTGGATGATGCATGTTTGGACGACTATACATCTGTAGTTAAGTAGATATTAATGATATGTAACTGTGTAGTGTAGTCTAATTGGATTTATATTCACATGAAACTCGGACTGCGTAATTTGTACCTAATTGGACTGTTTGGGACTGTTAATTTGTGGTTATCCAGTTGTAGCCTTAGTATAACTTAGAACTTGCTTTAGTTTAACGGTTTTGTTTTAAAAAATAAAATAAAAATCAGAAATAGTTTGGGTGTTGCAATTGATTTTGAGATCAGCGTATGATATCCACATTAATTTTAATTTCAAGCTGAAGAGACGTCTGAAACAACTTTGTATTGCAGTAGCTAAGATCAGTAGATTAGTTACTCATATCAATATCTACGTTTCATTAAGTAGTTTAGTTTAGCTGTATGATGATTAGATGTGAATAAAGTGTGAAGTTAGGCTATTAACCTGTTCATGTTAGTGTAAGTAAAATCTCGTAATTAAGTTGCTTAGCCTGCTCATCTGAGGTTTATATTCATGACTATTTTTGTTAAAATTCAATTCACGTTTCCCAGTTTATTTTGCCTTTAGTAATATCCAGAAGTTCACTAGTAGGTAAATAGATAAGAAAAATCTGAATTTTAGAATATAAATCCAATCCAGTCGGTTTAGACGTATAGCTGTTTTGAATTTTATTGAGATGAGCATATGAGTATGTCAAGTGTTGATTTGAATAAATGTGAAATAGCTCAATCATTTGCAAGTTAATAAGCCTGAATGTCAAGGGTGGGCCTGAATGATGTCTGTCCGAAGCCCAACTTGAGTTTTGACTGTGTCTTATTCTTACTGGGCTGAGCTTGAAGCCCAAGGGAATTACTGAAATTTTGAATAAAAGTCAAGGACGTAAGTATATTAGTTCTTGAACAATACTAATTAATTAGGGCTTTTTCTGTTATTATTAGAGACAAACTAAGTAGAAAATTGTAGTTTGCTTTAGGTTGGCCTTTAAATAATAAATGAGGCGAGCCCTGCCAAACAAAAATGCATAAATTGTGGGGTCCTCTTAATGTCTATAATAAAATACTTAGAATTAGAGATGGTCCGTTTAGCGAATTTCACAGCCCTTCCCAAAGATAATAACGCATTAGTCACTTTAGGTGCGCTTTTAATAATTTACCTTCTTAAACTCGGGTGTGCATTTCATGTGACCCAAATCAAATCCCAAAAACGTTGAATAAAATATGTTCAGGATTGCGGGTGCATTTCATGTGACGCAATCCAAAGACACGTTTTAAACGACGTTCAATTTTCTCTAAAAATAATTGAATAAAAGCGGTTGAAAGCTAAAATTGGCACATAGGTTCAACATGTATTAAAATCAAATAAATAAGCTGAATATGACAGTTGAGCGACCGTGCTAGAACCACGGAATCCGAAATGCCTAACACCTTCTCCCGGGTTAACAGAATTCCTTACTCGGATTTTTGGTTCGCGGACTGTTAAACAGAGTCATATTTTCCTCGATTCGGGATTCAATCGGTGACTTGGGACACCATAAATCTCCTAAGTGGCGACTCTGAATTTCTTAAAATAAATCATGTTTCGATTGTCCTTTAATTAGAAAAACTCCCTTTACATATACCCTTTTACGTGGTGTAGGTGAAAAAGGAGGTGTGACAGCTCTGGCAACTCTGCTGGGGACCGAACCCAGAATATCTGGTTCAGGGTTCAAGAATTCGAGCTTAGAATAATTGTTATATTTGGTTTTATTTACATGGTTGGGCCTAATGTGCTAAATGCTGCTTTTACCGCTTTGATATTTGGTTGGACTGTATATAAATTGTCACGAAACCCTCCTCTCTGATATTTGGCGGACTAATGATAGTTGAGGGCAAATGAAAAAAAAAGAAAAAAAAAGAAAAAAAAAGAGAGGGTGAAGTGTGAAGATAAAGCGAGTGGGGCTTAATTATGTTTTCTGTTACATTTTGTTAAGAGAAAAGAAAAAAAAAAGATCTTGGAAAATTCAAAAGATTTTTATACTTTTTCATCATTTTTCAAAAATCAAAAATCAAAAAAAGGGAAAAAGAAAATAAAAAAAAAAGAGTTTACATTTTTCATCATTTTTTTCAAAAAAAAAAAGAGAAAGAAAAAAAAATATATTTTCTCTAAATTAGTTGTTATTTTTACTTCTCGCCTGTATCCTATCAGCCCGAACTACGCGAACCTGATTCTCGTCTCTCGGGGCGGGATACGTAGGCAACCCATGTAGGGTTCGGTCTTACTAGTAAATATTATGTTCTTGGCTTCGCGGGGTCTTAGCCAAATTTTGCACTTTTAGCCACCTTTTGGCCAAATAAGCCATTTTGCAAAAATAGCCTCAATCATGTCTTGCATGTGTCCAGTAGGGAGTGTTATTGTCTCACATAGTGTTGATTTAAAATTTTCTCATAAAGGTGAGGATTTATTTACCGGAGTTTGAGCATGACAGACACCCCGTGACCATCCAATCAGGATCGCTCAATCAGGAGTTGCTTAAGGAGATTTGTTTTATTTTTATGTTTTGAGTCTGTTATTCATTTTATGTCGTCTTTTACTTTCTAGTTTTGTACAGTAATGTCAAGTCTTTTATTATTGTATTTTCTTATTTATATTTGAAAAATGTGTTGTAACTCAAAAATCCAAAAAAAGAGATATTGCATTTTATATTTCCGTTACAAGTTTTCTTTAGATTACTAATTCTAGAAATGAAAAAAAAGAAAAAATTTCTGAGGTTGTTTTTCCTTTAGACAATAAATATCTAGGACTTAAAATGAATTGTTTTTATGTTTCCTTTAAGAAAGTAGGACCAAAATTCAAAAAAAAAAGAGAATTTTCTTTTAGTATTTCTTTAAAAGCTTTATTTAAGGTGTTAATTCAAAATCCAAAAAGATTTTCTTTTGAGAAGTTTCTTTGGGAAATTAGTGAAAAATGAAAAAAAATTCTTTTCATTAGAACTTTAGGATATTGTATATAGAAGAAAAAAGACAACATACTTTATCTTTGATTTATTTTCAGAGTTTCTCTTTTAGGCAATCAAAATTGAAACCCAAAAATATTTTTTTTGCTTGTTTCAAAATATCAAATGAAAATTCAAAATAATTTTTTGTGGTTTATTCTTTAGATTTTCTTCCTAAAAAAAAGAATAAAAAAAAATTCTCTTCTAGGATATTTCCTTAATAGAATATTTGTTTCAAAAGGATAAAAAAAAACATGCCCGTTAAGCTTGAGTTTAGATTAGATCATAGAACGTTAAGTCTAGAAATTCAAAAAAAAAAAGGATTTGCTAGTTTTATTTATCTTTTCTCATCAGAGTAGTTGTGGGTAAAAAAAAGAAAAAAGGAGAATGTCAGTTTGTTTACTTTATTCTCGTTCTTCCAAAACTACGCAAAGATCTGATTCATGCAGCGTCATGATACGTAGGCAACCTACATAGGGTTCGATCGACTCATTCTTTTATTATTATTAAGAAATGAAATAAAAAGAAAAAAAACAAAAGAGAAGAAGAAAAAAAGATGAAATCATGGGATGAGAGGGAGGAAAAAAGCGATAATCAGAAAGAGAAAAAGAGGAAAATGAGCGAGCTAAGAAGTGCGAGAAAAGAAAAGAAAAGAAAAGGTTCAAATGGACAAATTGGGATGATGCCAAGTGACTTTATGACCCTCGAAGTCATTCTAGAATCATTAATTGTTGCTAGGTGCATTGAACGCAATGTGATATTTTTGCTATTAAATGCCCTAACGCTAACGTGATAGCTTCATTTTGTTATATTCACAAAAGAAGGGTGGTTGGTTTGTGGTTCTTAAGGTAACTCATCCATTCAACACAAGGCCAAAGAGCAAGGTAGCCATGACTAGCAAAAACTTGGACACAAGAGTTGTTGTCCCGTCAAGGGAGTTTGTGGAGTCGGAGTCTGAATTGAAAGAGGAGTTCCAAAGGGTGAAACAGCAGATGGCAGAAATGTATCAGTCTTGGATCAGGGGGCATCCTCCACCTTCATTCCCCACTAACTACACTGAAAACCCTGCAACTATCCCATCACTATCACAAGTCCAGGTTCCCACTGCTGTTGATATCTCCTCACAACCTTTTCACACTCCACCCCTCAAAAGCACATCATATCCAGCCCCTTTAACCACTCATGCTCTTGTAGTTCCTCCCCTAGCTACTTTTCCTCGATCCTCTAACGAGGTTGTATTCAAAGTCCCTGATGCCCAACACTATGCACCAGAACCAACTTTCAAAGTCTCAGATTCATACTCTCTCGCTCCTCCTTTTGAGCCTCCCGCTGAAACTGAAAAGCTTGCTAAGACAGTGGAGCAAGATGAGATATCCAGAAAGGTGAAAATCTTAGAGCAGTCTTTAAGAAACATACAAGGGATAGGGAGCCAGATGAGCGTGACTTACAAAGACTTGTGCTTGTTTCCTGACGTCCAACTGCCTGATGGGTTTAAGATGCCAAAGTTCGATTTATATGACGGGTATGAAGATCCCATGGCCCATTTGAGAGGCTACTGCATTAAGATGAGAGGCGTCGGTGGGAAAGACAAATTATTTATGGCTTACTTCAGTCAAAGTCTGGGTGGGCAGCTCTGGAGTGGTACACCCGCCAAGATGCTGGCAGGTGGTACATGTGCGATGATATGGCTCAGGCCTTTGCCAGGCACTTTCAGTATAATATAGAAATTGTCCCAGATCGCATGTCCCTCGCCAAGATACAAAAGAAGCCAAATGAAAGCTTTAGGGAATACAGGCTCAAATGGAGAGAGCAAGCTGCCAGAGTCCATCCTCTTATGGAAGAAAAAGAGATGGTCGAGTACTTTCTTCAAGCTCAAGAACCAACTTACTTTGGGCATTTGATCACGGCAGTGGGTAGGTCTTTTAATGATGTGGTAAAAATGGGAGAAATGGTAGAAGATGGGCTGAAGTCTAGCAAGATCATGAGTTATTCTGCTTTAAAAGCCACAACACAAGCAATTCAGAACGACACAGGAAGCTCGATGGGTCAGAAGGAACACGATGATGTTGTCATGGTCGTTTCAGAGTCACGACATGGACCAAAGGGTACGCCTCACCAATATACCCAGCCTCAACTCCAACCCCAAACCTATCCTCGAGCTCCACATAATCCACCTCAGTATTATCCTCCGAACAATGTCTGGTCATCTGCCCAACCACTAGGTCACTCCCTATGGCGAGCGCCAGCACCGTATAATGCATTCTTGCCTTCACAACATTTTCGAGCACCCAACAACCCAAGAAAATAGGGGCAGGGAAGGGAACAAAGGCAAAGAAATAGTTTCATGCCAATTGGGGAGTCCTACACAAGCTTATTTGAAAAGTTAAAGCATTCTGGCCTGATTGAGCCGCTCCTCGGCTATACTCCAGACCCATATGCAAAAGGCTTTGATCCTACTGTACGATGCATCTACCACTCTAATGTCTTGAAGATTGTCATTCCTTGAAAAGGGAAATAGAAAGAATGATTCAAGAAGGGGTAATTGTGATCAATGACAGTGACAGGGAGCACGCAAACCCTCTTGGGAACTTGTTGACTGAAGTTGATGATATTGAAGTTAGTAATGGTCTTGGCAATATTGATGAGGAACTCAGTGGCTAAGATTTCGTTCTTGGTAATTGGAAAGACGCTCCATTTCTTGGTCAGCCGGAGAGGAGTTTTGATGGTTTATTTTGTTGACATTTGTTCGGGTTATTTTCAAGGTTGTAATCTGGATATTATCTTGTGACTCAAACCCTTCTATCCTTTTATTTTGCCTTGTTTGTTTAGTCGTAGTAGCTCGTTTAGTGTTGTCTAGGTTTGTTCCAAGGTTGTAACCCCGGTTTAGTCTGTTTGTTCTGTTGTTCAAACCCTTTCACCATCTGTCTAATGCAATTTTCTGTTTTCTATTATTTTTAGTCATTTTTGTTTAGTTCTCTTTTCCTTTTATAGTTCTTTTCCTGTTAACTCTAGTGACATGACATGCACGCATAATTCTCAGACTGGTCTTAAAAAGTTAATTTAGTCATGAAGCAATAAAACAATTTTGAAGATGATAGGGACATTTGAGGGAAATAAGTAAAGGCATTTTGAGATCATTTCAAGCCCGAATTGCGATACTGGGGCAGATAGAACATAAAGAATTACTGTTGAAACGCATCCTGCCACATCAGGTTGAAGCTAAGGCAAGTTTGCCCCAAATTGACAGGGGCCGTTCGTGATAATGAGAGTGAGGGTATTGTCCAATGGTGCTTTTAATTAACAGATGTAGAAGGCGAATGTGTAGATATGGTTGTCAAGTCTGGTACAATCAAAAGATGTTACAAATGTTTTCCTTGGTTTGTTTAATTGTATAGTTTGCACTTAGCATGTTTTGGAGATTGGAATGAAGAAGGCATTTTGTTCTGCTATTTAAAAACTTTATCCTTCGTTACCCTTTTGAGTCTTACTTATTTTTATTTCATACCCCTCTTTTGGAATCAGTAGCAAAGTTCAGAAACAAGCGCGAAAGATAAGTAAGGAAAAAAGAGAAAAGAAAAAGAATAAAAGGAGAGAGAGGAAAAAAGAATGAGAAAAGAAAAAAAGAAGAAAAAGAGAAGAAAAAGAAAAGAAAAAACAACAAAACAACAAAACAACAAAAAGAGAAAAGGAAGAAAGAAAAGAAAAGAAGAGAAAGAAGAAGAAAAGAAAAGAAAATTGCAACAACAAGGCAATTCATATGTCATGAACTACGTTCGACCTGATTCCTTTTAAGGATACGTAGGCAGCCTCACGGTTCAGTCTCATCAAAAGAAAATCCAAAAGTTCCCAAGCAAGAAACTGGGGCAGAAGTTGTGGTAGTTGTAAGAAATCTGATTCCGAAAGTTATAATTTTGAACCCAATTGAGTTGTTTTGAGCCTTTTGATACCCTTTCTTCCTAACTCCATCCAAAAACCCACATTACGGTCCAAAGAAAGACCTTCCGACCAGTCTTCGAGACATGCCAAGTCGAGCAAACAGAGGTGATTCATATGAAGGGCAACACTCTGGTTCAAGCAAAAAAAAGGAGAGAATCTTATTGATGAAAACCCCCACGGGTACCGCAAGGCGATGAAAGCTGAGAGAAATAAAAAGTGAGAGAGTCTTATTGGTGAAAACCTTCACGGGCACCTTGAGGCGACTGTAAGATGAGAGAAAAGAATGAAACGAGAGAGGCTTGATGGTGAAAACCCTTCGGGCATTCAAGCCGAATAAGGATTGTGAATCAGATTGGATAATCGGAGCATTGAAACCCAGTTTCATGGTTTAAGGGTACAACAAGAGTTGAACATCAGATTTGCTTCACAAAATATGCCACAAGTGCATGTCATGGCCATTAGAGTTGGTATTCACGTCTGATAGGTTTCTACTTTGTAGTTTTCTTGTTAGGAATAATCTCTTCCCTTTGTCCTATACTCTATGCCTTTTGTCTAGGTTACTCCCTCTCTTTGAGTCTGTTTGGTCAAAACAAGTGAAAAATGACTTCAAAATTTGCCACCAGCTTTCCAATTGCACAAAATGGGGTCTAGCTAGCACATCAAAGTGTCACAAGTCAGGAAAAACAACAAGAGCACTGAGCTGGTAACAATCAACATACTTTGGGATCCTTGTGAAACACAAAGGTTTGGTACATATCAAGTCATGGACAATGCAATGGGTGGATGGTATTAGGTTAAAAGATCAAAGGTATCTTCTGTGGTAAGATTGACAAAAATGGTTAACCAGTGACAAGCGAGGTTTTCCAAGTAGAAATCAAAACTAGCATGGCAAGTGAAGGAGCAATAGACCTCAAGGCCAAGACCAGTGGTTTAATTCAAGAAAGAACAACATACGCACTGAGTGGGTGGCAATTGTCGTACTTTGAGATTCATGTGAAAACACAAGGGTTTGGTAAATGTCGGTTTATGAGCAATGTAATAGATAGAGGGTATTGGGTCTGAACGGAGAAGAGGTATTTTCTGTGATATGGGTGACAGAGAAATTGGTTAGTCAATAAGCAAGCAACGTCTTTCAAGGTGAAATCAAAGTTATAATGGCAAGTGAAGGAGCAATCGTCGCAAAGTCAAGGCCACAAACCAACCACCATATTTAAACTCACAAGTTTTCTTTGTCTGAAACAGGGACAGAAGCTGTGTTCATATCAAAGCTGGGAAGCTTGAAATTTTCAGGTGTAATGCCCCAATTCTGCTTACGCAAAGGCTATTGAGAAGATCACACATAACCCGTAGGAGATGCACTTCCTAGTTTGGGTTTTCAAGTTATATTTTGTTGTAGGAGACGCACTTCCTAAACTAAGATTTTACCCTTTAGGAGACGCACTTCCTAGTTTGGATCATATGAGTTTGAGTCACTGATGGTTTTACCTCTAGGAGACGCACTTCCTAGTCTAAGTCTTCCAAATTATATTTTGTTTTAGGAGACGCACTTCCTAAATTGATAGTTCATCCGTAGGAGACGCACTTTCTAGTTTGAGTCATTGATGTTTCACCGATAGGAGATGCACTTCCTAGTCTGGGTAGTTCAGGTTATATTTTTGTTTTAGGAGACGCACTTCCTAAATTGAGATTTCACCCCTAGGAGATGCACTTCCTAGTCTGGGTAGTTCAGGTTATATTTTTGTTTTAGGAGACGCACTTCCTAAATTGAGATTTCACCCTTAGAAGATGCATTTCCTAGTCTGGGTAGTTCAAGTTATATTTTTGTTTTAGGAGACGCACTTCCTAAATTGAGATTTCACCCCCTAGGAGACGTGCTTCCTAGTTTGGGTAGTTTAGGTTGTATTGTTATTTTAGGAGACACACTTCCTAAATTAAGATTTTCTCCTAGGAGACGCACTTCCTAGTCTGGTTCATTTAAGTTCATTCGTGGGAGACACACTTGCTAGTTTGAGTCATTGAAGTTTCACCCCTAGGAGACGCACTTCCTAGTCTGGGTTTTTCAGGTTATATTTTGTTTTAGGAGACGCACTTCCTACATTGAGCTTCCCCCTAGGAGACGCAATTTCTGGTTCCACGCACTAAAGTTATACCCTTAGGAGACGCACTTCCTAGTCTGGGTTTTTTAGGATACACTTTTAGGAGACGCACTTCCTAGTTTGGATCGTATGAGTTTTAGTCACTGAAGTTCTCACCCCTAGGAGACACACTTCCTAGTCTCGGTCATTTAAATCTATTCCTAGGAGACACACTTCCTAGTTTAAGTCATTAATGTTCCACCCCTAGGAGACGCACTTCCTAGTCTTGGTATTTCAAGTTATATTTTGATGTACAATATTGCTAACAACTCACAAATCTTCCTAGTGCAAACTAGGGGGAAGAAAATTTTCTTTGTTTTGTCTATTTTGTTGTAATCAGGCATCCACCTGGAGAACAAGGGGAGACAACTCAAGTTTCTAGGGAAAGCAGTTTCGAAGGAAGGCAGTTCAAGTTTCAGGGAAAATGGTTCAAGGTGCAAGGGAAAATAGTGTCAAGTAACAAGAGAAGATGGTTCGAGTTCAACAGTCAGGCGTCCATCTGAAGAAAAGGAAAAGCATCTCAAGAATACCATTCAAGTCAGCCACAAAGGAACTTATGAGGAAGATACAAGTCAACAAGGCAACAACAGTCACAAGATCAAGTTTGGAAATAAATCTTTGTAAACCATAGATTATAGCTTAGTCTAGCTTCTTCATTTTTGTCATGGTGTAATAAGGGGGTCAGTAGGCAGTATCAGCAGTAGCAACAGCAGTAACAGCAAAACCGCAGCTTCATGGTAGTCCCAGCCGCCAAAACTTCCCGAACTACATTGACCTTATTCCTTTATAACCAAGGATATGTAGGAAACCTTTGAAGCAGAGGTTCGGTCAAATCTTTCAAAAAATGCTTCCCACGGAGTGTTCAAACAAGCAAAATCGCTCGTATCCGCTCACTTTATCTTTGCACGAAAACTCTTCGTGTTTCCGGACAAAGAGGGGCAGCTGTGAGCACGTGATTTTTCCTCGTACGAATTACTCCAAAATAATTCCCCAAAAATTAGGTTTTGGCTTTGATTATTTGTTATTTTTAGGAATTATTGCGTGATTTTTCTGATTGTTTGCATATGTTTGTGTGCATGTTTAATTTTATTAATGCATTAAAAATACAAAAAATATAGCATTTGCATTTAAGATTTAATTTTTTATATTTTTGGAATTAATTAATAATTAGGTGTTTTACAAAAATAAAAATTCGCAAAAAATAACATATTTTGTATTTTGGTCAAATTGTGTGATTTTCTTTTAATTTAGAATTGCATTATTTGTGATAATTCAGAACTTAAGAGATTGTTAAAAACAGAAACTTAAGGGTAATATTGGGGATTGTTTCACAAAAAGGGTATTCACCTAATTGAGAAGCTTCTTAATAGTGGTAGAGTTAGAATTACACTAGCTAGTTTAAGTGGACAATTAAGAAATAAAAAGCTAAAAATGATAATGAGAATGACACTAATTGATTAATTTAGAGAAAATAAGTTAGTGGAGATAATTAAAATAAATGAAGGGACACTAGTAATGGGGATGACATTAATTGAGTGCCTATAAGAGGGGAATTCGGAAGGAGAAGAAAAAAAAAGAGGGGGGCAGAGAGTGCGGTATACACTCGATATACATTCTGGATACACTGGATATACAAGGGCAGAGAGCTAAGAAAACTTGGAAGAGATTCTGAGAGAGGGAGAACATTCAAAGAGGGTAGAAGACTAGAAAAATCGGAGAGGAAAAAAAAAAGAAGGGGGCGGAGAGAGTGGTATACACTCGATATACACTCTGGATACACTGGATATACAGGGGCAAAGAGCTAAGAAAACTTGGAAGGGATTCTAAGAGAGATATAGGAAGAGAGATACACAGAAATAGATACAGAAAAAAAAATCAAAAACGATTGCAGAATTTCAGAAAAATACACTGTTTCATTGAGTCATTTGGTATTTTCTAAAGTTTTCTTCTAGTATGGAAGTAATTCCTGGTTAGCTGATAATAAAAAGGGTTTAAGTCGAGTCGGGTTTGAGGTCTGCTGATTCACTAAGAATGAAATTAGGGTCTGACTATCGTATCACATCCATTGGTTTCAAAATTAGTCTGTTGGTTCATTTTCTGGTGTTGAATACTAATGCCGTTGTTGGTTACTGCTGATACCTCATTTTTCTGCTTCCTTCTTTCATTTCCAGGTGCACACTTGAACTCAAATTGATGTAGCTTTGAGATGAACATGAAATAAAAGTACTCAGACATTTGTTTACTGGATGATGCATGTTTGGACGACTATACATCTGTAGTTAAGTAGATATTAATGATATGTAACTGTGTAGTGTAGTCTAATTGGATTTATATTCACATGAAACTCGGACTGCGTAATTTGTACCTAATTGGACTGTTTGGGACTGTTAATTTGTGGTTATCCAGTTGTAGCCTTAGTATAGCTTAGAACTTGCTTTAGTTTAACGGTTTTGTTTTAAAAAATAAAAAAAATCAGAAATAGTTTGGGTGTTGCAATTGATTTTGAGATCAGCGTATGATATCCACATTAATTTTAATTTCAAGCTGAAGAGACGTCTGAAACAACTTTGTATTGCAGTAGCTAAGATCAGTAGATTAGTTACTCATATCAATATCTACGTTTCATTAAGTAGTTTAGTTTAGCTGTATGATGATTAGATGTGAATAAAGTGTGAAGTTAGGCTATTAACCTGTTCATGTTAGTGTAAGTAAAATCTCGTAATTAAGTTGCTTAGCCTGCTCATCTGAGGTTTATATTCATGATTATTTTTGTTAAAATTCAATTCACGTTTCCCAGTTTGTTTTGCCTTTAGTAATATCCAGAAGTTCACTAGTAAGTAAATAGATAAGAAAAATCTAAATTTTAGAATATAAATCCAATCCAGTCGGTTTAGACGTATAGCTGTTTTGAATTTTATTGAGGTGGACATATGAGTATGTCAAGTGTTAATTTGAATAAATGTGAAATAGCTCAATCATTTACAAGTTAATAAGCCTGAATGTCAAGGGTAGGCCTGAATGAAGTCTGTCTGAAGCCCAACTTGAGTTTTGACTGTGTCTTATTCTTACTGGGCTGAGCTTGAAGCCCAAGGGAATTACTGAAATTTTGAATAAAAGTCAAGGACGTAAGTATATTAGTTCCTGAACAATACTAATTAATTAGGGCTTTTTCTGTTATTATTAGAGACAAACTAAGTAGAAAATTGTAATTTGTTTTAGGTTGGCCTTTAAATAATAAATGAGGCGAGCCCTGCTAAACAAAAAAGCACAAATTGTGGGGTCCTCTTAAATGTCCATAATAAAATACTTAGAATTCGAGATGGGCGTAAGTAAATAAGCTGAATATGACAGTTGAGCGACCGTGCTAGAACCACGGAATCCGGGAATACCTAACAACTTCTCCCGGGTTAACAGAATTCCTTACTCGGATTTCTGGTTCGCGAATTGTTAAATAGAGTCATATTTTCCTCGATTCGAGATTCAATCGGTGACTTGGGACACCATAAATCTCCCAAGTGGCAACTCTGAATTTCTTAAAATAAATCCCATTTTGATTGTCCTTTAATTAGAAAAACTCCCTTTACATATACCCTTTTCCGGGGTGTAGGTGAAAAAGGAAGTGTGACAATAACTTGAACTTTTGTGGATATGAATTGAACCTTTAGGATATAAATTGAACTTTTAGTTTATGTTTAAACTCGTAGGATAAGAATTGATGAACTTTTAGTTTTTAGGTTTTGTTCTTGTGAATTGAACTTGTACGATATAAATTGAAATTTTACGATATGACTTGAACTTTTTAGGATATGAGTTGAACCTTTAGGATATGACTTGAACTTTTGTGGATATGAATTGAAGGTTTAGAATATGAATTGAACTTTTAGTTTATGTTTTGGAATTTTAGATTGCCGGAGGATTATTAGAAGAGGTTGATGACATTATTAGACATGCAATAGAACTTCCACTAAGAATAACTAAGACACAGTACCTAGCAAAGTGTGCCTTTAATTGTTCTTATCATTAGCGACAATGATGATGAGAAGGCAATGGCAAGTGTTTCAAATAGTGATGGTGTAGGTAGGAATTTAGTATTTCCTAAGTAGATAAAAGAAGAGCTTATAGAGTAATTCTGTACTTCATTTTCCATGAGGAAAAGAAGTTTAATTGAGAGTGACAAGGTTGATGAAGACGGAATGTGTTCCGTTGGTAATGGCAGTTCCCATAAAATGGGGATCATAAGACTCTATGATGACAGAGATTATAGGAAGTTTTGTTCTAAATTTTCTTTCAAGTCTGATCCGTACAAGCTTAATGTGATATTGGTGATATTTCTTCGGATTCAGACAATGATTTGACAGACAGAAGTATGGAAATGCTCTTAAAAAGAATTAAAGGTAAAATCTTTTCAGCATCCTTCTCTACCAAGAAAAACGTTTTACTTTTAATTTTTTTTAAGAGCATTTTCATACTTTTGTCGGTCAAATCATTGTTTGAATCCGAAGAAATATCACCAATATCACATTAAGCTTGTACGGATCAGACTTGGAAGAAAGTTTAGAACAAAACTTCCTATAATCTTTGTCATAATAGAGTCTTATGATCCCCGCTTTATGGGAACTGCCACGACCAACGGAAAACATTCAGTCTTCATCAATGTTGTCACTATCAATCAAACTTCTTTTCCTCTTGGAAAGTGAAGTAGAGAATTCCTCTATAACCTCTTTTATCTACTTAGGAAATGTTAAAATCCTACCTACACCATCACTATTTTGAAACACATGTCGTTGCCTTCTCATTATCATTGTAGCTATAAAGATCAACAATTGATCAAAGACACACCCTGTCAGGTATTGTATCCAAGTTATTCTCTGTATCCAAGTTCATCCCGAGTAATAGTACCACGAGAATAATCACCAAAGCCACCAAACAACTTTATGATGCCAATGAAGCAAGATGAGCTATTCAATGAAACTCGTATTGTAAAGAAGAAGAAAGAGACAGATTCAGAAAGGAGGGTCGAGCCTCGACTATATACATGTAAGTTTTTTACTTTTCATTAAGTATTTTTGATTTACTTTTATATAAATTTTGAAATACTAATTCAATATATATAATTGTTCATATAGGTTCGCTTCACATGCAGCTGACGTGGGGGAATTCATATGCAGTCAACCACCTAATGAATCGAGCGAGGCAATCCAACTTTCAGACGAGGATGCTGAAAGAACACTCCTTGAGTACTTTATATACTTTGAACTAGACAAAAAAACTTAGTTCTATTGTGTTAGTTCTTTTTAGTTCGAATGAGCTTGTAATAAGCGTTAACTTAGTTTTGTTAGCTTAATGTGTTAGTTCTATTGATTGTTGCTTTTAATTGTTGTTGTTGTTGTTGCTGGCATAAAATGCCTTTTTAGGATGTTTGGTAAGCTGGCAGGTGGTATAGCTGCCAAAACAGGTAGTTTCTGCCAAAAATATACCAAGAAAAGCAACCAGCTTTGGTCTCTATTTGGTCGCTTTTCACTATAGAAAAAATAATTTTCTGGGCAATAGCGACCAACCTTGGTCGCTACCTGCCCAGATTTCTATTAAAAAAATACAATTTCTGGAAATATAACGACCAATGTTGGTCGCTTATCTTTAAAAAAAATTAAATTCTTGAATTTAGCAACCAACTTTGGTCTCTATTGTCCAGATTTTAAAATATAATATTTGGATTAGAGACCAAAGTTGGTCGCTTTCTAATGATTAATGATAAATTAAAAATAACGTATTTCATATGTAGAGACCAACTTTGGTCGCCAAATTTATATTGTTAAATTAATATAGCGACCAAAGTTGGTCACTAAAGTCAAAATCAGAATATTTGGCCCTTTTAGCTCAGAATATCAGGCGTGTTTGGTCGCTTTTTGGGCCATAAGCGACCAACTTTGATCGCTTTTTTCCGGATTTCTAGTAGTGAGGCTTTTACTCCTTATAGTCTAAATAGAGGTCCTATTATTACTCAGTGATACTATTTTGTCCTCCTCCGGAGATCCTTTATCTCTAATGAGCATGATGAATAACCTAGCTATATATGAAAGTTGTTCTGGTCAACTTATTAACAAGAAAAAATCTTATTTCTTAGTTGAACCCAATACTACTCAATCTGTCATTAATGATATCAAGCAGATAACAGGCCATGAACAACAAAAATTTCCTTTCAATTATTTAGGAGCCCCTATTTATAATGGAAGGAAAAAAGTTATCTACTTTGGAAACTTAGTTTCTAAGGTTGCTAACAGAATGCAGGGTTGGCAAGATACGATGCTAGCTCATGGAGGTAGGGTTATTCTTATTAAAATTATTTTTTTCCCATTCCCTTACATATTCTTTCTATAATCCTACTCCCCAAAACTACCATTAAGCAAATTAAACAGCTTATGGCTAATTTTTTCTAGAGTGATGGGGAGGGTAAAAAGAAAATGCATTGGATTGCTTGGTGGAAACTATGCTTCCCTACTTTAGGAGGTGGGGTTGGCTTTAGATCCATCCAAGATAACATTCATGCCCTTGGAGCCAAAGTATGGTGGAATTTTAGAATTCTCTTTGGAAAGAATTTCTTGAATTTTTTTTTTTTGTCCAAGAGCACACCCTTTCTCCAAAAAAATGGGCTTCCAGACAATCTCATATTTGGAAAAGAGTTCTTGATTTCAAAAATCATTGTGAAAATTTTATTATTTGGAAAATCGCCAAAGGTGATATTTCACTTTGGTGGGATAACTAGCTTGGCTCTAGGCCTCTTGCTCAATTTTTTCAAATACTTATCATTCAAAAAAGATTAGAGTTTCTGATTTCATCAGTAATGAGGCTTGGAATTTTACCAAATTGCATATTGTTCTTCCAAACTACATTGTTAGTTGTATTGCTGTCATTGAGATTTTGAAATATAATACTACTAATTTTCCTATTTGGACCCCAAATCAAAGTGGTCTTTTTACTACTAAATCTGCTTGGCAAGTAATAAGAAAGACTAGAAGTCTTACTTTTACTGCCTCCAAGATCTGGCAAAAAAACAAAACCTAACGAGATCTCTTTTTTCATGCTCAGGTTAATGGACAATAAACTTCCTACTGATGAAGCATTGCAAAGATTTAAAGTTCATGGGCCCTCAAAGTGCATTAGTTGCAAAGCAGAAAACATGGAGAGTGTGGATCATCTGTTCAAAGAAGGAGAGCTGACTAACACGGTTTGGAAATACTTCTCCAATTGATGTAGTATTACTATCAGACAAGGAGGAATAAGAGATACTCTTATTACATGGTGGCTAAGCAAGACAAAGAATAGAGTTCATACAGTTCTTATTTGTTGTCTACCTCTGTTCATTTATTGAGAAATCTGGAAAGCCAGATGTAGTAACAAGTATGATTACATCAAAAGCTTTTCAGGTAACATCATCAACAGGATTATTTATCAAATTTAAATATTGTTGACCTCCCAATTTCCTCTAGTAAAACTACAACATCAATGGGGCAACACTCTTCTATATATTGAAACACTCAAACCCAGGATCAACATCAAAAGTCTTAGGTGTAGTAAGCCTAGCCCTGCTAGATTCAAATTGAACACTGATGAGTGCAGCAAAGGAAATCCAAGAAATGCAGGAGGAGGTGGTGTTATAAGAGATACTCAGAATACTATGGAGAATGCTCTAATAATGTAGCTGAATCCAAAGCTATTCTTTATGGAATCCAATGATGCATTACAAATGGATTCAGGAATGTGGATATTGAATCTGACTCTATGATCATCATCAACATATTAATAATCAAAATAATGTCAATAGACATATTCTACATATCACAAGCCAGATCAACATATTGAAGAAACAAGGCAACTTCACACAAGCATATATATCATGCAGATTATTTAGCTAATTTTGGTGGAAGACAAAAGCAAAATATGTTCACACAAGATTTGACCCTACCTAATGGGGCTAAAAACTGGTTGAAGAATGACATAGAAAGAATCCCAAATTTCAGAATACGAGCTCAAAGGAAGGCCTTTACTTTTGATAATGGTTAATTAAGCTTGAAATTTTTGGTTCGGGCATATGTACACTACTCTCCTTGTAACTAAGGATCTTAGAAGTTTCCCAACCTTTTTTATTTCTTAGCTGCGACTTCCTCTCTATACACAATTCCTTTTTTGTGGATTGTGCTGTAATAAGAAAGATCTTGCTACCTAATCCCATGTATGCTGTCACAGGGACCTTTTTATACAAGAATGAATTATTCATAGTTCTTATTTAGCAGGGTGGCTTGGACAAAAAACCAGTACACCGGCTATGTTATTTTTACAATCAATACATAGATTAGGCTATGCCTAATCACCACAAATGGTGGTTTTAAATATATATAAAATAAAATAAAAAGGTAATTGGAACCCCACTTGCAATGGACAAGATATAGCAAAGAGCTGACTTGAAATTGACTTACCAAAGCCAAAGGACGATAGAATTTAATTTTGATTGGAATCAAAGATCTCTACACTTCAATCTCTGCGTCTACATAAGAGATCTCTCATTATGTGTTGCTCTTTTCTTGACAATAAAATTAGAAATTTAAGGTACTGAACAAAGATATATCAGAATTGTGAATGCTTTATGGTAAAAAAATACACCATCTAAGTAGGGTTGTTGCATTACAATAAAAATCTACTACTACATACTCATAGATTTTTTTTTTCCAGCCTAGCTACTTATTAACGAAAAACATAGGTCACAATCGAGGGGGAGAATGGAGCAGACAAATTCCATACAATTGGTTATAAGCAGGATTTCAATTCCCTCCCCCAATAGCTATTGAAATATTATTTTTAGCCAAATTCATTTATCAAACCATTCTTTGAAAGTCGGCAAATTCTCCATACTTGTCATAAAAGGGCGGCGTTATTGATTCCCATTGATTGCATCCTCTGATTCTGATATGTAAGACGCTCCCAATACCATCTTCGCCATTGATCACTTCGCAGCATTGCCGACGTGGCACCTGTTTTTTATAAGGTTAGTAAATTAGTAAATATAATAAAAAAGATTTCATCAAAATTGAGTACTTCCTCAGTTCCATTGTATGGGAACTATTTCATTTTTTAGTATATTTTAAAAAAATTAACACAGTACTATATTTCAGAATAGTTTAACTTCAAACTTATCATTTTACATAGAACAGTTTAACTTTAAACTTATCATTTTACCCCAGTAATATCCCTTTGTCCCATTTTATAGAATTTTCCTTTCTTTTTAGTCTATTTCAAAAAGAATGATACAAAGCCTTTATTTTCTTTTAAAACTATGTGTCGGATGAAATACATTCACATAAAATAAAACGGAGGGAGTAGAAATTTACCTGTCTCCATACTTGGGGAAATAGAATAGACGCCTTGACATTAACCATGCGGACTGCTAATGCTGGTCTATAATGTGCGTTCTCGCATTGCTTGTTAATATCAGCAACCCTATTATAACTGGTCAAGGTTTAACCATTGCGTATGTCAGTAACTTGATCCAAGTAGTACTCTATAGGCCTCTTACACGGTTCTACATAGTCTGGCCGTGTACTGAATGTAAATGGCTCTTCAAACCCATTAAATGTTTGGAACGTTCGTATTGGAGTCACCAATTCCCTAACATTCATTAACCATGGATATAATTGAACTGAGTATCGCCATGACACTGATACTGACCAGTTTCTATGTAGGTCATAGCACAAACTCTGTTGCAACGCCCGACTCGTGTCCTTTTTATAAGCCTCAGTCACCTTCTTCACTGATTCAACTTGGCTCATAATGGAATTAGAGGATGTACCAAGTCCAAATGGTGCAGTGACACTAACGGCGCCAGGGGATGTGCTGCCAAAAACCCTCGCGGGCTTCCTGTTATATCCATCTATAACAAACATGTTGAAGTGAATTTTTCAGTTTCTATATAAGAGTATATATATAGTAATTGCTCTTTTCCTACCCTTCCACAATGAATACTGGAGTACATAAGAATAGGGTACTGAAATAATTTATTCACACTTGATTATTTGTGTGTTATAATTCTGATTTAAGCAAATTAACTTTAAAACAGTACTTCCTCCGTCTCAAAAACGAAAAATGGCTGGTGTTTAGACTTTAGAGTATCAAGGTTAAAAGGGTCCAACTTTAGATGTGATTTCAAACATATATATACCTGATGAAAGCCGAGTTCTTTCGTAAGAGGAATGCCAATCTCATCCATACACCCACCAACCTTCTGATCAGAAGCATACAAGTAATGGTAGCGATTAATGCAATCATCTAAAATCTTCACGAGCTCCGCAGCGAGAGGATAGCTAATAGCAAAGCCGCCTCCGCCATAAGCCATACTGTAAGAACATATTACGTCCTGCTCCACACTTTCAGAATTCCCACCAATATTATACATTTGATTGTGATCATATTTAGCCAAAACTGTAACCAAATTCTCTGTAAAGAAAACTGTATCATCATCTCCCATGACGAACCACGTCACATTCTTGAAGCCTAGTTCAAAACTCTCCTTAACAACCCTTGCAATCCTCACAGCACCTGCAGTAGCGGAGACAGGAATTTCACTCAGAGGTGCCACAAGATAAGGAAGTAGGCAAATAAACAAGCTAAGAGGATTTAACATATAGTATACTATATGTAAATAAATAAACCTATTTATACAATGTATTTTTTAGCGAAAGGACTAAGGTGGCTCCACCATTGCTAACCTGTTACCGTGCGAGCAAGTGTACTTGAATGCGGAAGTGTCTTGGGAGACCCTATAGGGTGGGAAAGTCTCCGGCCAGGGCTCATTTCCCGGAGCCGGGGGCGTCTCGTCAAGCCACACGAATCCTCGCGTTACATTTGGCTTCCACCAGAGTTCAGAGTAACGCGAGCGATTCTTCCATGTTTCAGCGGACCCTGCAATGCCAAACAGAATGTGGGATATGTTTGTTTCATCGGTGTTATTTTCATGTTCACCAAAAACTGAATAGCTAAACAACTTCGACGTATTGGAGAAATTAGCAGTGAAGTAGATTAGAGATATGGCTGCAACTAAGCAGATGGCTATTAGAAAGTCCTTCATGAAAATGGTGAAAATATTTGGGACTAATTAATTTGAGGTTATTAGGAAAGGGGACGTAGTTTTTCCAGAGTTTTGAATGGATGAGGAGGTTTGTAGTGGCTGCGACTCCCCAAACCTTGATAAGAATTAAGGTACATGTTAAACTTATTTAACAATTTTTTTATATATTATTATTTGAATTTTTTTTTAACTATGGTGTTATTCAAGATGGTCTTCTTGCACACACCTCGGTTATTCACCGACTACTTGCTAGTTCACTTCTTTAAGGAACATAGGTTAAAGTAGTTCAATTTTCTAAGAAACATTATATTCAAGGTTAAAGTAGTTCAATTTTCTAAGAAACATTATATTCAAGGTTAAAGGTAATTTTAACCTTCAAATTTTCTAAGGAACATTCAAAGGTAATTTTATTTCAAATTTTCATCGTCTAATAATCTCAATTTTTAACTATTCCCTTAGTTTAAAATTATGTGTCACTTTTTGCTTCTTGAATTAAACTATATATGAACATTGAACAATATTTTAAAAATATATATTTTTATCATATTCACGGGAGAAGGATTCTAACTTATACTCCCTTTGTCTCATTTTATGTGTCATACTTTATTTTTTTAGTCTGTTCAGAAAAAGTATCTTACTTTCATATTTAAAAACAAACACCAACTCATAAATTGGGGTGGAAAAAGTTATAATAATTTGGTATAATTTTTGAATATCCAAATTTTAATTTTAATTTTTTTGACTTGATCTAATCCAAGTAATTTTAGCCAAGTTGAATTTCAAAAAGCAAAAATAACACTTATTTGGGGACGAAGGAGTACTTATACTAAGTTGGAAAATTTTATTGTTGAATGATCTTCTATACATTGCATAAAGAAGGAAGAGTTAGGTTGAGAGAAAGAAATGAAAGAAAGGAATGACACTTCAGCCCTAGTAAAGAAGTTCACAAGTAAGGAATAATAACAAAATAATCATTTATTAGCCATGTTTTTTTTCTTTTATAGTATTTACTAATATCGTCGTGTTGGACTATAAATTTTTTGAAAGCTGAACATGATTAAAAGATGTCATACTTAAGGGTCTATTTAGAAAGCCACCGGGTAATTGGAATTGGTGTAATTACTAGGGTAGTAATTACACAACCTAGTAATTACACAGTTGTGTAATTAAAAAGACCTGTTTGTTTGTTATAGTGCAATTACAGTGTAATTACAAGTTTACTGTTTGGTTGCACAAGTATAATTACACAGTTAGATTAAATTTTAAATGAAGTAATTATCAAAACTTAAAAGTTAATATAATAAATATATGCTTGTAAATTTTTATAAGTATAAATGATATTATATTTTGTATTTAAGATGTATATTTTTCGTGAATATACATTAATTAGTAATCATATATTTATAACTAATATTGTAAAAATAATTATTATATATATTCTAAATAAATAGAATTTAATTAGTTTAGATACTTACAAAAATTAAAAATATACATTTTGTGAGAACATCATGGAATTCATGTTTGATAAAATAAATTAAAATTTATAATTATAATGTCATGACATTATTCAAATGTTTGACAAAACTAATCTATCAGTTTTAACTAAAAAATGAACAACATGCAACGTGAGCCAATACTACTAAAACGAGTAATTGGAACCATGATATAACACAATTTCAAAATTCAAAAAAAAAAAATAGTTTAACATATGTCAAATTCCAACATAATAATAGTAAGTTCCACTACAACTTAAGATTAGAAAACATAATAAATTTATAACCACATTCAACAATGAAATTTTACTTTAATTGCATCACTCATTATATGCTAAGTTTGTTAATGACTCATTATTTTTAATATTAGGAGGTGTAGTTTCAAAAACTAGAATAATAAAATATAAGCAATTACATGGAATCACAAAAAGTAAAGGTCGGGAAATAAAAGATAAATAATGTACAAAGAAAAATATATTTTAAAATTACAAAAGAAATTAAAATGTAAAAATAAAAATAAAATTAAAATATTAAAATAATAGAAATAAAAAATTATAAAGAAAATAAATTAAAATAAAAACAAAAAAGAAAGAAACTAAAAGGCAACTTTGTAATTACACAGTGTAATTACCACCATTTCTCACCTCCCCCTTGAGAATTGGATAGTGTAATTACACCCCTCCAATTACACCAAATTTCATGTTGACCAAGTAATTACTTGGCCAAACAAACATTTCAAACTATGTAATCACACTCAATTACACTCAAATCCATTTCCAAGATGACTTTCCAAACAGGTTCTAAGTGTATTTGTTGGAGTTACACAACTTTATAAATAGCTAAAATATTGTCTGTTTTTTTTATAATTATTCATTAAATAAAAATTATTTTATGTATTAATCCTTATATCTCCAACAAAGCACTTTATGAGTGCAAACAAGTGGGATTGGTTTAAGCTTCTTGATTTGGCACAATTCTTTATAACTTACAAAGGAGCGAAGCTACAGCGCATGTGCTGTTCGAGTTGTGACAGTATCGGGGCTTTAAAAATTAAAGGAGCACAAAAATTTATGGAAATCCTGAAATCAGGAAACAAAAAAATATATTTTGAATTAACAAACTTTAATGGTTATAAACGAGAAATTTTATTTTGAGTGAGATATGCCACCAAATGACACCCGCGGGATTCACATTTAATAAAAAATTCTCCTCTCTCCTTTTACCTTTACTGTTCCCGGCCCCACCCCCTCTCTCTTCCACTTTCTTCTTCTTCCTCCGTAACTTTTAAAGTTGACTAGGAATTTTTTTTTAATAAGTTACTTTAATTTATATGATATATCAATAATTATGTACCAAAATAGTAAAGTACTAGTTTAAAAGAAAGACGCATCACATTAAAGCTAATATGTGAACAATTAAATAAACTTAGATTCCTTAAAATTGTAAAAGTTGTATTATAAAACAGACGGAAAGGTGAAATTTTTTTGGGCCAAATTTTTTTTTTCAAGTTAAATTTGAAAAACGTTTAGCCAAAACTTTTTTCACGTTGTCTTTCTTCCCAGGGATCAAAAGCAAGTATTTGAGAAGTGTTAAAATAAAAATAAAAATAAAAACCGAAAAAAAGACCCCTCTTCTTCGTATCTGGTCTCATTGTCGACAAGAAAAGACCCAACTTCATCGGAGCCCTAAATTTTCTCCTCTTTGCAATCCGCTCTTCTCTTTAAAATTTCCAGTTTAGCTACTAGTTGGATCTGTTAAAGGATATGCATAATAGACACGATTTCTATACTTTTAATAAAATATACAAGTTAGGTTGTCGATTGCTTTAATGTTTTATGGACCTGATTTCACTTATGTTGTGGAACGGGATAGTTCAGAAAATGAAAATGGGAAACTTGGTTACTGATTGGAAAAGTGGCTAATTGCAAAATAGTTTAATATTTTAGCACTTAAGTCCCTTGAGTTTTATTTGTTTAGAATTTTATCCAAGTAGTGTAGCTTTTATCTTTGAAAGACACGTGTCCATTCTTCTCCTTTTGTATCCGTTAGCATAGTACCATCTCTGTTCATTTCTCATTGGTTGTCTAGGTGGTCACAACTGTAGGACCCTTGCCTTATTTAGCCCAACAGCATCCTTGTAAAGATGCATTGAAGAATGAAAAATCTTATTTAATCTTCTTACTTAAATTCTGCAAATTTTCCTTTTCTGTTCTTTCTTAGCTAAATCACTACAACTTATGGTATGATTGATGAATATTAAGTGGTTTTTTATGACACTTTTGTTTTTGCTTGTGAGATTTTCTTGATAGGGGCAAAGCTTTGTGCTATGAAGTTACGGAGGAGGAAGAAGAAAGTGGACAAGAGAGAGAAGGGGTGGGGCTTGGGAATGGTAAAGGTGAAAGGAGAGAGGAGAATTTTTCACTAAATGCGGGTCCCACAAGTGCCATTTGGCAAGCAATCACTACCCTAATTCAATAGAAGTTTTATTTTGTGTCTCATACAATTTATACTAGTTGTATGAGGCTCCTTTTTGTCTCACAAATTTGTGGGCCCCAATCTTACACTTCTGGGTCCACAGAAATTTGGGTTCACAAAACTGTGAGACAAAAAAGTTGCCTCATACAACTAGTGTCAGTTGTATGAGACACAAAATAAAATTTTCCCTCACTCAACTATTACATGGCATATCTCACTCAAAATAAAATTTCTTGTTATAAATGCTTATGGAGAGAGAGATTACTAAGTACTCTCTCCGATCCACTTTAAATAATTTTTTGATTCTTTTAAGGAATTCACTTTTTAACACAAATTAATAATAAAATTGATCATATTAACCTTAATTTGCTCATTGAAAATCTAACAAATTACTTCTAGGCTCTTTACTCCAAGGCAACTTTGGAAAGGAAAAGTTAATTCTTCTTGATATCTGAAAAAATTAAATATTATGGACCACAAAAAAATGTCAAAAAATTACTTAAAATGGACCGAAGAGAGTAGGATTTTGCACCTTAAATTAGAAGTCGATTGTACTCGTTTTTGGGGGTAATGAAGACATTTATTTCATCATACTTAAGAGTCATTACAAGATGGGATTAATCTAGGGCACAGAGTTCCTAGCTTATCCAGTTCAAAAGTAGAAACAACAGAAGGGGGCGGGGCGAAATACAACAACAGATTTCCAAAAAAATTAAGTTGCTTCCATTCTTGGCCAAAAGATCAACGACTCTGTTTGCTTCCCTGAAGACGTGAGTCACCGTAGGCTCCCCCGCTCTAGTTAACATTCATCTGCAATCATTAATCAAGTTTTGATATAGGCAATTGTTTTTAGTAAGCATGCTGATTAAATAGTTGCAGTCTGTTTCGATTTCTAGTGGCATGATTTTTTTTGCAAGGCTATTTTTAGACCATGCATAAGAGCTAGGTTTTCCATGTATATATTAGTTGCATTCCTAGGTCCCAATTACTATCACTATTTCTAAAAACACCCCCAATGTCCCATTTTCCTGGATTGCCTATGCTCGAGCCATCAATATTTAATTTGAGAATTTCCGCGTCTGATGGCTTCCATTTTATGTAGATAGTCGTTCTTGGGCATGACTTCTTATTTGAAGCCGTTAACACATGAAAAGTCGATTGTACTCACCTACCACATGAATTGAGACGTCTCTTGTAATCACCAGCCACCTAGCCTCTTAATGACGGGGCCGAAAACGAGTGATTTTATTTTGTGCCTCACACAATTTACACTAGTTGTGTGAGACCTCTTTTTATCTCATATATTTGTGGACCCATATCTTACATATCTAGGTCCATAAAATTCTGGGACCCACGCAGTTGTGAGACAAAAAAGAGGCCTCACACAACTAGTGTCAGTTGTGTGAGGCACAAAATAAAATATTTCGGCCGAAACACACCTAAATTGTGAATAGTTATGGTACAACTTCCTTTTACAAAATTTATAAGATACAACATCATTTTTAAGTCTGGACAATATTTGTAAGATACAATAATTTTGGTACAAAAGTTATGCTAGTATTAGTTAATACCACTAATCAAATACTGGATAAAATTAGTTCTAAATATTAAATTAAGATAATCTACCTAATCCATGTAACCAAATTAACGACCCCTTAGTTCTTGCTTAATTATGGATTCTCAATAGGTCAGATCAGATGTACTAATGGTCGTGATGAGAGGAGAAACCTCTGAACATTTTAGCATGTATACTCCTAGTTGGTTGCCTCCATGATACTGTTTTACAAACATGGTAACGAGAGAGAAAGAGGGTGACGATGGTTAACATTAGGTATTTTCCCAAATTTAAGTCAAAATCATAAAAAAATTAAAAAAATAAAGATCCAACAAAATTGATTTAATTTTGTAAATGAAAAAATCGAACCAACATAATTGGATAAATTATGGAAAGTTAAAAAATAGATAATAGGTCAACCAACTAATTAAAGTCATACAACAACAACAACCCAATAAATTCCCACAAGTGAGGGGTCTGGGGAGGGTAATATGTACGCACACCATATCTCTATCCCGCTGGAGTATAAAGGCTGTTTCCGATAGACCCTCGGCTCTAGAAAACAAAAAAGACAAAAATAGACAATATATCAGTACCATCAACAGGAATCATAGAAATAATAATTGCATTATAAGAACCAGAAAATAGTTGAAATACCATAACAATAACTAGTGAATAAGGCCCGATGCTATGAAAAATGGAAGAATAGTATGAACACAATATTAATCACCAATAGTCTAAGACAAACTCTATCAGACTAGCCTCAAACCCGGAACGAAGTAGAAAAATATCCAACTACCTCCTAACCTACAACGCTAATGCTCGACCTCCATAGGACTCGAGATGCTAAACTCCTTAGCCCCACTTGTATCGAGTTCGTTGGTTCGAGTTCGAAATGGCTTTGGTGAGGTTTGATATACTTAGTCTCTTAAGTTGGTCTTCTAGTTGGAAAAGACAACTGAAAGTTGACTTGGGAGCATACGATCTCGGAATTTGGTTTTTATAATTCGAATAGCTTCAGGAGGTAATTTGGGACTTAGGAGCATGATCGGAATGTGTTTTGGAGGTCCGGAGTAGATTTAGGCTTGAATTGGTGCAAATGGATTTTTGGCGTTTTCCGGTTGATAGTAGAGATTTTGATATAGGGGCCGAAATGGAATTCTGAAAGTTGGAGTAGGTCTGTTGTGTCATTTGTGATGTGTGTGCAAAATTTTAGGTCATTCGGACGAGGTTTGATAGACTTTTTGATCGAAAGCAAAATTCAGAAGTTTTTGGAGTTCTTAGGTTTGAATCCGTGGTTGATTTGTTGTTTTAGGTGTTTCGAAGATTGATATAAGTTTGGATGGTGGTATATGACTTGTTCATACTTTTGGTTGAGGTCCCGGGGGCCTCGGGATGATTTCGGATTGTTGGCCGGAGTTTTGGAGTTGGAAATTTGCAGCAGAAGTGCTGAAGCTCCTGTCATAACCGCACCTGCGGCTTGGGGACCGCAGAAGCGGACATTTAGCCGCAAATGTGGAATTGGGTGTGAAGAGTTGAAGGCGCAGGTGCGGAAGTTGGGTCACACATGCCAGACCGCAGGTGCGGTATTTTGTGTGCAGGTGCGGTTTTGAGGATTTAAGTGGGAACTGCGGAAGCGGTCGCTGGCCGCAGAAGCAACTCCATAGGTGCAGAAATGGGTCGCAGGTGCGAAAACCCTAGGCCAGAAAGTATATAAGGTTTCCTTCGTGAATTAATGGTTATTTCATGATTTTCTCATAGGGGTTTGAGCTTGAGGGAGCAAATTGAAGAGGGATTTCAAGGGGATTTTGTGGAGGTATGGTTTTTGGACCCTAAACTTATTTCTATGATAGTTTTTGACTGATTAAGCTTGAAATCTATGGAAATTAGTAGCAAAAATTGGGGGTTTAGGGCTTGAAAATTGGAGACCTTAATCTAGGGATTTGAGGGGGCATTTGTAGTCGGATTTTTGTATTCTTGGTATGTATAAACTCGTAGGAGGATAAGGAGTTTATTGATGTAATTTTTATCAGATTCCGAGACGTCGGCCCGGGGGTCAGGTTTTTGCCAATTTCGGAATTTGTGTTGTAATTTGATTATTTTCGCATGGGCTTCGTTTCCTTGGCATATTTTGACGTCATGATTTTGATTTTGGATAGATTCGACGCGAGTTGAGGCTGAGTCGAGAGGCAAGGGCATCGCGGAGTAGTATTTCATCCGATTGAGGTAAGTAACCATTGTAAATCTGGACCTGAAGGTATGAAACCCAAGTATTTCGTATTGTTTTAATAAATGAGGTGACGCATATGCTAGGTGATGAGTGTGTGGGCGTACACTGGTAGGGATTGTGACTTGGTCCTTCCCGTAGCGACTATTAAGCCGCGTATTTGATTTGAAATCTTATGATATCCTGTATTTTAGAGATTGATACCATATGTTGGGGTGTGCGCCGTGCTTGGGGCCTTGTGCCGACCTGTTTAGACCCTTAGGGGTACTTTTACTACTTTCCTCACTCTGTTTGATTTGAAAACATATCCTCAGTCATGTTTTATCTGTTATTTACTTAAAACCGGTTTCATCACTCTGTTTCTTAATATATGAAAACTGTTTGGGCTGAGTCCCCTGATTTTTACCGATATGCCCGAGTGGCCGTGAGGTTAATGACTGAGAGAGGTTTAGGACCTACTGGTGAGGATTATATATCTATTACGGATTGGGCTGCACGCCGCAACGATATTATATATACAGATCGGGCCTCACGACGTAGCGATATACATATGGATCGGGCCTCACGTCACAGCGATATATATTGGATCGGGCTGCGCACCGCAGCAATATGACGCTTGGGCTGTAGGAGCCCCTTCGGAGTCTATACACCCCCAGTGAGCGTAGTCGACTATAAATTATGGATCGGGCTGCACGTCGCAGTGATTATTATGATTATTATGATTATTACTGTTATGAGATATTATTGAGCCGGAGTGCTGAGTGTGAGTACTGTTTGACGAGAGTTGAGTCACGAGTGATTGAGAGGCTTGCCCAAGAGGTATATTTATGAGTGATACCTTGCCCGAGGGGCTTGTTTATGACTTTTGTTGTTGTCACTCTTCTTTTATACCGAGCTTCTATTGAAAAATGTTGGATAGATGTTTTCAAAGGATTTTTAATCGAAGCTAAAGTTTTACGAAGTGACTGGCTTTTAAATTGCAGAATTTGACTCGATATTTCTTTTGAGAGTTATTATATGATTTTAACTGCTCGTCACTGCACTCAGACCTTATTGACTTTAGTTACTTACTAAGTTGGCGTACTCACGTTACTCCCTGCATATTGAATGCAGATCCAGGTGCCCGAGCATCAGAGTGAGAGCTTCCAGCACTCTTAGAGCCTTACTAGAGACTGCAAGGTAGTTGCACGGCGTTCGCAGCCCTGCTTTCCTCCTTCCTATTTTAGTATTTTGTTGTTTCGGACTTATTTTGTATTATTCAAACAGTGTCTTGGTTGTATTTAGAGGCTTATTACTAGTGACACAATATTGTTGGGTTGTGTTGGTATATTTGGTACTGATTTTTGCATATTTTTTTAATCATCTATTTTATATGATGAATTTGAGACTTATTCGATATTAGAAAAATGGCTTATAAAAAGAATTTACTATAGTTACTTGTTGGGTTGGCTTGCCTAGTACTGTGATAGGCGTCATCACGACCGGGGTATTTGGGGTCATGACAAGTTGGTATCAGAGCCTAGGTTACATAGGTCTAGTGAGTCATGAGCTGGTTTAGTAAAGTCTCACAGATCGGTACGGAGACGTCTGTATTTATCCTCGAGAGGATGCAAAACCTTTAGGAAAACTTCACATTCTTGAATTCTTATCGTGTGTCCTTTTATCTAGTACTAAACTTCTGTTATTCTATTCTCTCACAGATGGTGAGGATACATGATACCAGTCAGGACGAACGACCACCAATACCACCAGTTTAGGCCACTAGAGGCCGAGGTCGTGGTCGAGGCCGTGGTAGGGGTAGGGGTGTAGCCCGCACAACAGCTAGGGCAGCACCTGTAGATCTACCAGCCGCCCCAGTTCAGGATTAAGTCCCAGTTGCGGACACTCCAGCAACACCAGCTCAGGCACCGACTGTGCCTATTGTGATTCCAGGCCTTCAGAAGGCTCTAGCTCAAATTCTATCAGTGTGCACTGGTTTGGCTCAGGTAGTCTCAGTTACTACGGTCGCAGTTACTTCTCTGGCCGAGGGAGGCACTCAGACTCCCGTTGCTCGCACCTGAGCAGGTTGTGTAGGGACTTCAGGCACCGGGGGCACCTCTAGTCTAGTCGGTTGCACCAGCCCAAGATTATGTGGTACCAGTTATGTCTGACGACGAGCAGTGTCGATTGGAGAGATTTGGTAGACTACAGCCTCCGACTTTCAGTGGTATAGAGGGCGATGATGCTCAGGGTTTCTTGGACAAGTGTCAGAGAATTCTTCGCACAACGGGTATTATGGAGACCAGTGGGGTCACATTTACTACTTTTCAGTTTTCTGGAGCTGCCTTTACTTGGTGGGAGGTTTATGAGAGGCGTAGGCCTGTGGATGCAGCGCCCCTTACCTGGCAGTAGTTCTCCGTTCTCTTTTTGGAGAAGTATGTGCCATAGTCTCGCAGAGGGGACCTGCGCAGGTAGTTCGAGCAGTTGTATCAGGGAGATATTGCTATGACGCAGTATGAGATGAGGTTCTCAGAGTTAGCTCGTCATGCTATTTGGTTGGTTCCTACGGATAGAGAGAGGATCAGGAGGTTTGTTGATGGCCTCACGTATCAGCTTCGGATTCTCATGACCAGGGAGAGGATGCTAGGTGCTACCTTTGAGGAGGTTGTTGATATCACTCGCGAGATTGAGTCAGTTCGTCGTCAGGAGTGAGATGAGAGAGAGGCCAAAAGGCCTCGGGGAACTAGTAGTTTTGGTAGAGCTCCTTCGAGAGGCTAGTTTCAGCACGACAAAGGTCTTCCATTTAGACATGCTCAGTCGGTTCGCCCAGTTCATCGTGGGGCATCAAAGGGCCATAGTTCTCATAGCTCACTTCAGGGCCATTTATCACTCAATGACCTACCAGTCCAGAGTTCATCCCGTGCTCCATCAGTTCAGGGTTCTTCCATGCCAGGTCCTTCTTCTGGTCCTTCCGGTGCTAGAGGTTCCCTTCAGTTCCCGTTCCCCGCACCAGGGAGTTGTTATGAGTGTGGAGAGTTTGGGCATATGAGGAGGCAGTGTCCTCGTCTTCTTAAGGGTCCATCTCAGTAGAGGAGTCAGCCCTCGACTTTAGCTCCAGTTACTTTACCACTCGTTCAGGCAGCTAGGGGTGGAGGTTAGTTATCTAGGGGTCGCCCTAGAGGGGGAGGTCGATCAGGTGGTGGTCAGGCCCGTTTCTATGCACTCCTAACCATACCAGATGTTATTGCTTTAGATGTTGTGATTACAGGTATTGTTTTAGTCTGCCATAGAGATGCCTCTGTATTATTTGATCTCGGTTCCACTTTTTCATATGTGTCATCATACATTGCTCGTTATTTGGATACGCCCCGTGAATATCTTGTTTCATCTATTAGTGTATTTACTCCGGCAGGCGATACTATAGTTGTGGACCGTGTATACCGATCGTATGTGGTGACTATTGGGGGTTTGGAGACTCAAGTGGATCTATTGTTGCTTTGTATGGTGGACTTTGATGTGATATTAGGCATGGATTGGTTATCTTTGTGTCATGCTATATTGGACTGTCATGCTAAGACAGTGACGTTGACTATGACTGGTGTACCATGGATTGAGTGGCGAGGTTCGACTGATTTTGTTCCTAGTAGAGTGATTTCGTTCTTGAAGGCCCAACGGATGGTTGGGAAGGGTTGTCTGTCATACTTAGCATTTGTAAGGGATGTCAGTGCAGAGATTCCCAGTAATGATTATGTTCCTATTGTGAGGGATTTTCCCGATGTGTTTCCTGTAGAACTGCCAGGCATGCCACCGGATAGGGATATTAACTTTGTTATTGATTTGGTGTAGAGCATTCAGCCCATTTCCATTCCACCGTATCGTATGGCACCTGCGGAGTTGAAAGAGTTGAAGGAGCAGCTTCAGGAACTCCTTTATCAATGGTTTATTTGGCCTAGTATGTCGCCGTAGGGTGCTCCTGTTCTATTTGTGAAGAAGAAAGATGGCACGATGATAATATGCATTGATTACAGGTAGTTGAACAAAGTTACAATCAAGAACAAGTATTTTTTGCCTCGCATTGATGATTTATTCGACCAGCTTCAGGGAGCGAGAGTGTTCTCCAAGATTGATCTCCGTTCAGGGTATCACTAGTTGTAGATCAGGGACTCAAATATTCTTAAGACAACTTTCAAGACCCGTTATGGTCATTATGAGTTACTTGTGATGTCTTTTGGGCTGACCAATGCCCCAGCATCGTTCATGAATTTGATGAATAGTGTGTTTCGGCGTTATCTCGACTCGTTCATGATTGTTTTCATTGATGATATTCTGGTATACTCGCGTAGTCAGGAGGAGCACACGGAGCATTAGAGAGTTTTGTTGCAGAGATTGAGGGAGGAGAAGCTTTATGCAAAGTTTTCTAAGTGTGAGTTTTGGCTCAGTTTAGTGGCTTTCTTGGGGCACGTGGTGTCCAGCGAGGGTATCCAGGTTGATCCGAAGAAGATAGAGGTGGTTCAGAGTTGGCCTAGACCGTCCTCAACCATAGAGATTTGCAGTTTTCTTGGTTTGGCAGGTTATTACCGTCGTTTCGTTCAGGGATTTTCATCTATTGCATCAACCTTGACCAAATTGACTCAGAAGGGTGCTTTATTCAGGTGGTCGGATGAGTGTGAGGCGAGCTTTCAGAAGCTGAAGACTACCTTGACCACAACTCCAATGTTAGTTTTGCCATCAGCTTCAGGTTCATATGTAGTGTATTGTGATGCTTCGAGAGTTGGTATTGGGTGTGTGTTAATGCAGGAGGGTAGAGTTATTGCTTATGCTTCTCGTCAGTTGAAGCCCCATGAGAAGAACTACCCCGTTTATGATCTAGAGTTGGCTTCCATTGTTCACGCGTTGATGATTTGGAGGCATTATTTGTATGGTGTGTCTTGTGAGGTGTTTACTAATCGTTGTAGCCTCCAGCACTTGTTCAAACAGAAGGATCTCAATTTGAGGTAGCGAAGATGGTTGGAGCTGCTAAAGGATTATGATATTACTATCTTGTACCATCCAAAAAAGGCCAATGCGGTGGCCGATGCCTTGAGTAGGAAGGCGGTGAGTATGGGGAGTTTAGCGTATATTCCAGTTGGGGAGAGACCTCTTGTAGTTGATATTCAGGCCTTGGCCAATTGGTTTGTGAGGTTGGATATTTCGAAGCCCAGTCGGGTGTTGGCTCATGTGATTTCTCGGTCTTCCTTATTTGATCGCATCAAAGAGCGCCAGTATGATGATCCTTATTTGCTTGTCCTTAAGGACAGAGTTCAGCACGACGATGTCAGAGATGTGACTATTGGTGATGATGGGGTGTTGAGGATGCAGGGCCAGATATGTGTATCCAATGTGCATGGGCTTCGGGAGTTGATTCTAGCGGAGGCCCATAGCTCGTGGTATGCCATTTATCCGGGTACTGTGAAGATGTATCAGGATCTGAGATAGCATTATTGCTGGAGGAGAATGAAGAAAGACATTGTGGGATATGTAGCTCGGTGTCTCAATTGTCAGAAGGTGAAATATGAGCATCAGAGACCAGGTGGCTTGCTTCAGCAGATGGTTATTCCAGAGTGGAAGTGGGAGCAGATTACCATGGACTTTGTAGTTGGGCTCCCATGGACTTTGTAGTTGGGCTCCCATGGACTTTGAAGAAGTTCGATGCTATTTGGGTGATTGTGGATCGGCTGACCAAGTCCTCGCACTTCATTCCTATGTGTACTACCTACTTTTTAGAGCGGTTCACATGGATCTATATCCGAGAGTTTGTTCGTTTGCATGGGGTTCCAATTTCCATCATTTCAGATAGAGGTACTCAATTTACTTCATAGTTTTGGAGGGCCGTGCAACAAGAGTTGGGTACTCAGGTTGAGTTGAGCACGTTTTTTCACCCTCAAACGGATGGGCAGTCCGAGCGCACCATTCAGCTATTGGAGGGCATGTTGCGCGCTTGTGTGATTGACTTCGGTGGTTCATATGATCAATTTCTACCTCTCGCGGAGTTTGCATATAACAACAGTTATCAGTCGAGTATTCAGATGGCTCCATACAAGGCTTTATATGGGAGGCAGTGTAGATCCCCAGTTGGTTGGTTTGAGCCCGGCGAGGCTAGACTTTTGGGTACAGACTTGGTGCAGGATGCTTTAGACAAGGTGAAGGTGATTCAGGAGCGGCTTCGTACCGCGCAGTCAAGACAAGAGGGTTATGTTGACAAGAAGGTTCGTGATGTGTCCTACATGGTTGGGGAGAAGGTTCTGTTGAAGGTTTCACCCATGAAGGGTGTTATGAGATTTGGAAAGAAGGGGAAATTGAGTCCTCGGTTCATTGGGTCTTTTGAGGTACTTCGGAGGATTTGGGAGGTGGCTTATGAGCTTGCCCACCCAGCTTATCGAGTGTGCATCTAGTGTTTCATGTTTCTATGCTCTGGAAGTATATTGGAGATCCGTCTCATGTTCTGGATTTCAGCACGGTTCAGTTAAAGGGTGATTTGACCTATGATGTGGAGCCAACAACTATTTAGGAGCGTCAGGTTCGAAAATCGAGATGAAAGGATATAGCTTCAGTGAAAGTGTAGTAGAGAGGTCGGCCCGTGGAGGAGGCTACCTAGGAGACTGAGCGGGAGATGCAGAGCAAATATCCTCACCTATTTGAGGCTTCAGGTATATTTCTTGACTCGTTCGAGGACGAACTTTATTTTAAGAGGGGGAGGATGTAACAACCCAGCTGGTCGTTTCGTGAATTACCGCTTTGTTTTCCCTATTTCTGCTTCTTTATGTCTTGTTCAGTCATATTGAACGATATCGAGTTGGTTGGTTCGAGTTCGGAATGGCTTTGGTGAGGTTTGGGACACTTAGTCTCTTAATTTGGTCTTTTAGTTGGAAAAGTCAACCGGAAGTTGATTTGGGAGCAAACGATCTCGGAATTTGGTTTTTATGATTCGGATAGCTTTGGGAGGTGATTTGGGACTTAGGAGCGTGATCGGAATGTGTTTTGGAGATCCGGAGTAGATTTAGGATTGAATTGGCGCAAATGGATTTTTGGTATTTTTCGGTTGATAGAGGAGATTTTGATATAGGGGCCGGAATGGAATTCCGGAAGTCGTAGTAGGTCTGTTGTGTCATTTGTGATGTGTGTGCAAAATTTTAGGTCATTCAGACGAGATTTGATAGACTTTTTGATTGAAAGTAGAATTCAGAAGTTTTTGGAGTTCTTAGGCTTGAATCTGTGGTTGATTTGTTGTTTTGATGTTGTTTTAGGTGTTTCGAAGATTGGTATAAGTTTGGAAGGTGGTATATGACTTGTTCGTACTTTTGGTTGAGGTCCCGGGGGCCTCGGGGTGATTTCGGATGGTTGGCGGGAGTTTTGGAGTTGGAAATTTGCAGCTGAAGTGCTGAAGCTCCTTTTATAACCATACATACGGCTTGAGGACCGCAGGTGCGGGACCGCAGAAGTGGACATTTAGCCGCAAATGCGGAATTGGGTGTGAAGAGCTGAAGGTGCAGATACGGAAGTTGGGTCGTACATGCGAGACCACATGTGCAGTATTTTATGCGCAGGTGCGGTTTTGAGGATTTAAGTGGGAACCGCAAAAGCAGTCATCTGGCCGCAGAAGCGGCTCGACAGGTGCGGAAAATGGGCCGTAGGTGAGAAAACCTCCAGAAAAGCATATAAGGTTTCCTTCGTGAATTTTTGGTTATTTCATCATTTTCTCATATGGGTTTGAGCTTGAGGGAGCAAATTGAAGAGGGATTTCAAGGGGATTTTGTGGAGGTAAGATTTTTGGGCCCTAAACTTGTTTCTATGATTATTTTTGACTGATTAAGCTTGAAATCTATGGAAATTAGTAGCAAAAATTGGGGGTTTAGGGCTTGGAAATACGAAACCTTAATCTAGGGATTTGAGGGGGCATTTGTGGTGGGATTTTTGTATTCTTGATATGTATGAACTTTTGTGAGGATAAGGAGTTTATTGATGTAATTTTTATCGGATTCCGAGACGTAGGCTTGGGGGTCGAGTTTGGCCAATTTCGGAATTTGTATTTGTAATTTGATTATTCTCGCATGGACTTCGTTTCCTTGGCATATTTTGACGTCATGATTCTGATTTTGGATAGATCGACGCGAGTTGAGGCCGAGTCGATAGACAAGGGCATCGCGGAGTAGTATTTCATTCGGTTGAGGTAAGTAACCATTGTAAATCTGGACCTGAGGGTATGAAACCCCAGTATTTCATATTGTTTTGATAAATGAGGTGACACACATGCTAGGTGACGAGCGTATAGGTGTGCACCGGTAAGGATTGTGACTTGATACGTCCTGTAGCGACTATTAAGCCGCGTATTTGATTTGAAATCTTATGATATCCCGTATTTTAGAGATTGATACTATATGTTGGGCTGTACACCGTGCTTGGGGCCTTGTGCTGACCTGTTTAGACCCTTAGGGGTATTTTTACTATTTTCCTCACTCTGTTTCATTTGAAAACATATCCTCAGTCATGTTTTACCTATTATTTATTGAAAACCGGTTTCATCACTTTATTTCTTAATATATGAAAATTGTTTAGGCTGAGTCCCCTAATTTTTACCGATATGCCCGAGTGGCTGTGAGGTTAATGACTGAGAGAGGTTTATGACCTACTGGTGAGGATTATATATCTATTATTGTTGGCCAAAGTTCAGGTGAAGTTTTGAAGAATGACAAATAAACTCAGTCATGGACCAGGTCCATCATGTGAGGCACAATATTTATCAACCTAGACATGTGAGATACACGTAAAGGAGATAAGTCTCAGTGATCAAGAAGCAATATCTCCAAAACTGATCGAAAAGGTTGCATATTGAATGAGGAGAGAAGTTCTCCTTATGGGAAGATGACACAATCCGGATAAAGGATATGGTTGGAGTTTGTATTGTACAAGGACTCAACTTCGATGGAAGATCAGCAATTGAGTCTCAATCAAACTCTGATTACTAACTCATTAAATAATAGTAATTGTTCTCTTTTACAGGGTGGCACATACGCAGAAGTTAAACTAAATTGAGAGCAAACGAGCAAGGCAATTTTGCTAGGAATTTATGTGAGATTTAAGTGTGCACACCTGAAGCTACTTGAACGAGATAGAAGAACCAGTTCCGTTGTGTTTATTCTTATTCTAGTTCAATTGTAGTAGGTGGTTTAAAGTTGTACCTTTTCAGTTTTCATAGAAGCATTTGTAATAGGTACTTTGAGTGTTCAAGTTATAGCCTAACTTGAAGGTGTCGCAACAGTTGAGGCTCTGTGCTACACAAAGATTAGAGTTAATCCTTAGATTTACAAAGAGTTTTTGTAAATGCTGTTTTGGCTCAGTGATTTTAGTGGATGTTTGGGAAAATCCTACTGAGTAGTAGGTCGTAGTTTTTTCACCTTTTGAGCCAGGTGTTTTCCACGTAAAAATCTCTGTGTTCTTTATTTTCTATACTTTTAATTCCGCAACAGTAGTAGTTAGAACACCTAGAAGAACCAGGTTCTTCTAGATCGAAAAATTGGGTACCACACAAATCACCCCCCCTCTTGTGTGGTATTGACGTTTAGAACATCAATTGGTATCAGAGCGGGTTATCTTTGAAGAGGCTAACACCTTAGGAAAAGTTCAACATGAGTGCACCACCTGGGAACTGGGAAGGGCAATCCACTGCCAGACCTCCACTATTCAATGGACAGTACTACTCTTGATGGAAGAACAGGATGAAGGATCACATCATAGAAGAAGACTATGAACTCTGAGACATAGTTACTGATGGTCCTTTGGCAACACAATGAAAAATGAGGAAGGAGTGGATGTGCCAAAGACAAGGGTTGACTGCACTGCTGAAGACCTAAAGAAGTGGGAGAAAAATGCTAAGGCCAAGAAATGGCTTGTGTGTGGACTAGGTCCAGATAAGTACAGTAAGATCTAAAGTTGTACTACTGCTAAGGAGGTACGGGACAATTTGCAAGTGGATCATGAAGGAAAACCTCAAGTGAAAAGATCCAGAGGAACACTGCTGTATTCTCAATATGAGAATTTTACTATGAAGGAAGGAGAAACTATCCAAGAGATGTATACTAGGTTCACTACAATGACAAATGAACTTAAGTCTCTTGGAAGGATTATTCTTGAAGAAGACAAGGTTGAGAAAATCCTGACAAGGGTTCTGCCAGTCTCATGGGAAAGCAAAATCACTGTCATTCAGGAATCCAAGAATATTGCTACTCTCAGACTAGATGAACTGATTGGAAATCTTACTGCTTATGAATTGAGAAGGCAAACCATGAATATGGATACACCCAAGAAGGATAGAAGCTTAGCTCTCAGAATTGCTGAAGGATCAGATCTAGAAGATGATGGCTATGATCACTAGAGATTTCAAAAAGTACCTGATGAAAGGAAAGGGTTCTTCAAGAGGAACAACCTTCAACAAGTCAAGAGCTCCTGAGAAATATACCAATGAGGGTTGCTACAAGTGTGGTAAGACTGATCACATGATCAAGAACTGCCCTCAATGGGAAATTGAGTGGAAGAAAGAAAGGGTTGAACGAAGGAACATGTTCAACCAAAAAGGAACAAAGGTTCAACCAAGGCTATGGTTGCTATTTGGGGAGAAACTTCAGATGAAGACTCAGAAGATGAAGCTGAAGAAGAGCAAGCACTGATGGCCATTGGAGAATCAGATGATGAACAAGAGGTAAGTATCCTTCATATCAAAGACAAGATTAAATTTTTGTCTAAAGAAAAGTTGGTTGAGCTATTACTAGACTTCATTGATGAGTCTGAGATAATTAATAATAAGAAGGAAGTTCTGTCTAGGGAATGTGTGATCCTAAAAGCAAAATGCAAAAGTCTAGATTCTAGGGCTAATGAGAGCGATAACACAAATGCTAAGTTGAAGAACCAGGTTCTTGAACTTGATAACAATGTCCTAAAACTTAGGTCTAAAAACTTAAAACTGAAACTAGGAACAGGAAAGAAGAAAGCTGATCACACATATCTCACTCTAGAAGAAAATATGGGAAAAATGAAAGATGAATTCATCAAAGTCCTAAAGGAAGATCTAAGAAAGGTGAAACATGAACTAGACAGAACTTGCAAGTGGAACAAGGCTTCCAATGCACTCTCTTGGCTGCAAAAGCATCACAGTAGCAACAAAACAGGACTTGGCTATGGGACTCAGGCTCCAAAATGGGACCCTAGAAGCAAGTACCTCACTCTTCCTGAAAATAAAATCTGCACACACTGTGGCAAGGCTGGCCATTACAAAAATGAATGTAATGCAAAAGAAAAGGCTAGTCAAAAGAACAAAGTCTTTGTTCAAGAGAAAAACAAGCTGCTTGGGTGGGCAAGAAGGAATCTGATTCATCCTTTTTCCTATAGAAAGGGACCCAAACTAGTTTGGGTTCCTAAGACTAACCCCTGATTTCTTTTTGCAGGTCCAAGTGAAAGGGAGGAGCCAAATATGGTATATGGATAGTGGCTGCTCAAAACATATGATTGGGAACAAGGACCAGTTCCTTTCACTTGAGGACTTAAAAGGAAGTAATGTCTCCTTTTGGTAATGGAAAGAAAGGTGAGATCATTGGGGTTGGAAAGGTAGGCAAAACAGATTCTCATTCCATAGAGAATGTCTACCTGATAGATGGCTTGAAATATAGCCTAATAAGTGTGTCACAATTATGTGACAGAGGTAATCTTGTAGCTTTTACCTCTACCAAATGCTTTGTGATTAACCTTACCACTGACAAGATTGTTTTGCAGGGAAAAAGAGTTAACAATATTTACATTGTAGATTTGTCTACTCTCTCAAAAAATGAACTCACTTGCTTAAGTGTATTGGTTAATGATCCCCTCCTATGGCACAAAAGACTTGGTCATGCAAGTCTAAATCAGCTAAACAAATTAGTCTCCAAAAACTTGGTGATAGGGTTACCTAATATCAAGTTCAAGGAAGACAAAGTTTGTGACGCATGTGCAAGGGGGAAGCAGGTAAGATCATCCTTCAAAAGCAAGAAAATGGTAAGTACAACCAAGTCGTTGGAACTGGTCCATATGGATCTATGTGGTACAATGAGAACCATGAGCAGAGGTGGAAAGAAATATGTAATGGTGCTTGTCGATGATTATTCTAGATTTACCTAGGTTTCTATTTCTAACCTCCAAAGATGAAACATTTGACATGTTTATTGCATTTGTTAGAAAAACTCAGAAACAATTAGGAAATCAACTTGCATCCATTAGGTCTGATCATGGAACTGAATTTGAAAATTCCAAGTTTGCTGAATTCTATGATGAAAATGGTTTAGATCATAATTTCTCTGCCCCTAGGACCCCTAAACAAAATGGGGTAGTTGAAAGGAAGAATAGAACTCTTGAGGACATGGCTAGAACCATGCTGCTTTCTAGTAAATTGCCCCACAACTTCTGGGCAGAGGCTGTAAACATTGTATGTTACATAATTAATAGATGCATGACCAGACCCCTGGTAGAGAAGACTCCTTATGAGTTACTGAAAGGGAGAAAACCAAACATATCCCATCTTAGGGCATTTGGTTGCAAGTGCTATGTGCACAATAATGGAAAAGACTCCCTAGGTAAGTTTGATCCCAGAAGTGATGAGAGAGTGTACTTGGGATATTCTTCACATAGCAAAGCATATAAAGTGTTTAATAAAAGAACTTTGTGTAGAAGAAAGTGTACTTGTAGTATTTGATAAAACTAATATTCTTTCTGAGAGACAGGAACATGAAGATGAAGCCATTGGATTGGTAAAGGAATTGACCGAATCCCCAGCACAAGTCAAAGTGACATCAAAAGAAGGAATAGGTGATGGAACAGGTCCTTCAAATCAGGACAACCTGATAGGGGGAACTAATCAAGGAGAAATTGAATCAAACCCCCTAGAGGAACCTATTCATGAACCTGTTCCTCAACAACAAAACATGGGAGAGACATCTAGCAGAAATCAGTTGGTTGTGAAACCTCACAAGTATCAAAGTTCTCATCCCATTGAGAACATTATTACTGATCCAACATCTGGAGTCAAAACTAGATCACAACTAAAGAATCTGTGTGCTTTTGATGCTTTCCTATCTCTTATTGAACCTAAAAATGTTGTTGAGGCTTTGCAGGATGCAGATTGGGTGAATGCAATGCAGGATGAACTCAACCAATTTGAAAGAAGTTAAGTTTGGCATCTAGTTCCAAGACTCAAGGACAGATCAGTCATTGGTACAAAATGGGTCTTCAGAAACAAACTTGATAAAGATGGAACAGTTACAAGAAACAAAGCATGACTGGTGGTACAAGGATACAGCCAAGAGTAGGGCATAGACTATGATGACACATTTTCTCCAGTTGCAAGACTAGAGGCAACCAGACTCCTCATAGCCTTTGCAGCACACATGGAATTCACTCTTCATCAGATGGATGTCAAAAGTGCCTTCCTGAATGGCTACCTAAAGGAAGAAGTGTTTGTGAAACAACCTCCAGGGTTTGAGAGCAAGGAATGTCCTGAGCATGTGTACAAGTTAGACAAGGCTCTCTATGGGCTCAAGCAGGCCCCAAGAGCTTGGTATGAACGACTATCCAAATTCCTACTAGAGCATGGTTACAAAAGAGGTAAAATTGACAGTACCTTATTTTTAAGGGAAAAAGGTAAAGATCTCCTTGTTGTGCAAATATATGTAGATGACATCATATTTGGGGCTACCACTAATAGGCTGAGTAAGGATTTTGCAAAATTAATGGGGAGTGAGTTTGAAATGAGTATGATGGGTGAGCTTAACTTCTTTTTAGGCTTGCAGATCAAACAAAGTCCAAATGGAACCATAATCCATCAACAGAAGTATACAAAAGAGCTAATCAAAAGGTTTAAAATGGAGGAATCTAAAGAAATAGACACAGCCATTGCAACTGCCACTAAATTAGATATTGATGAACCTGGTTCATCAGTTGATCAAAAGTCGTATAGGGGTATGATTGGTTCACTCTTGTATCTTACTACAAGCAGACCTGACATTGTTTTCAGTGTAGGGCTTTGTCCTCGTTTTTAGGCAAATCCAAAAGAGTCCCACTTGACTGCTGTAAAGAGGATACTGAGATATCTGAAAGGCACCACTGATCTGTGTCTTTGGTATCCTAAAGGTAGTAATTTTGATCTAGTAGGATATGCTGATGCTGATTATGTAGGTTTTTTAGTAGACAGGAAAAACACCTCAGGTATGGCACACTTCTTTGGTTCATGTCTTGTGTCATGGGCTACCAAAAAGCAAAATTCTATGGCCCTATCTACTGCTAAAGCTGAGTATGTTGTTGTTGCTTCTTGTTGTGCTCAATTGCTATGGATCAAACAACAGATGGTAGATTTTGGAATTGAAGTGGGATGTATTCCAATATTCTGTGATAACACTTGTGCTATAAGTATGACAAAGAACCCTGTTCATCATAAGAGGACTAAGCTCATAGATGTTAGACACCACTTCTTAAGAGATAACTATGAGAAAGGATTGATTTCAATAGAATTCTGTGCTACTGATAAACAAATAGCTAACATTTTCACTAAAACACTGAGTAGAGAAAACTTTGAGAGGAACAGGTTGGAATTAGGGATGATTAAGATCACCTAATAGGTCCAGTTCAGAATGCACAATGAAAAAAAAAATGAAATTTTGTTTTGGTTAGGAGTTCTAACTTTGTGTAAATATCTAGATCAATTATTACTCAGTTTCATACTTTAATTAGTATACTCATGTGACATGTGTATGACTCACTGATCTCTTACAAAGTTTCTTCTATTTTGGCATTTGAGGCATGTTCAAGAGAGTTCTATATAATGAACCTGGTTCATTGGTATGTGTTCATATGAAAAGCTTAGGTATGTTTTCTCTACTCTGCACAATTAGAAAGATTATTTTTCCAATCATGAGCAGAAGTCCTACATTCATCAAATTCCCAGAAATTCTATTTGTTGAGCATTGAACCAGTTTCGTTCCCCTAGAACTCTAAAAACTGAGATTTTTGCCAAAAAATCTAGCGATGCCTAATAATCACTAAGAGACCGGAATTACACCTTGATTAGACTTCTAATTGACCTTTGAAAAAGTTGTCGTTACTGTATTTAATTCTAATCATCTTTAAATATACACCACACCTCTTCTTCATTAGTCCATAACCGTCAAAACTCTTCTCAAGTTCTGATCGCCCTTCTTATCTCCAAAAAATCCCAAGTTTTTCTCAAGAAACAATCCACCATGACTAACCCCCAAGATAATCCTGGCACTCCCCCACCAGTATCCCCTTCTAATACATCCTCATCTACACCCCCTAGTGAAACCCCAAAACCTAGGTTTCGTAGGCAGAAAATGTTGGCCAGAAAAACTGTAGCTTCTGGAGTTCTAAGAAAAGTTCTGAATGAGAAATTAAAGGCTAGCCATAGGAAGGGAAGTCTTACTCAAGAATCTGACTCAAGATCTGAGTCTGAAGCTTTTATTTCTGCTAGCGAAGGTGAAGAACATGGGTCTTCTAACACTGACAAAATTCAAGAAACCCCTGGTGAGGTAAGTTCTTGTGTGGTATTCTCTACTGTGGTTGAAAATGTAGAAAATAGGTTTGTCTTGGTTGGTCCTGTCAAGGATGTAAAGGGGGCTGAATCTAGTAGAAGTGGAGGTAAAAAGAAAGAAAAAGAGAGAGAGGGAGCAAGTGGTGATGAAAGGGGAAATGGGAAAGAAAAAGTTCTGGCTATTTGTGGAGGTGTTGAAGAAGGTGGAAATAAGTCAGGGGAAAGTGGTTCTGGGGAGGCGGCTGAAGGGCTTGTGCATCTAAGCAAGCAGCAAGATGAACCTGGTTCATCCGCTAAGGAAACACTGGCTAATCTTCTGAAAAGGGTTGGGGCCAGTTATGATCCAAAGAAGTATAAAGCTTCCACACAAAAGGCTCTAACTGCTTCCAAGCCAACAAAGAAAAGCAAAATGTCATCCCTAAAACCTACTGTAACTTCAGTACCTAAGGGAAGAGCTACTAGAAGCAGGGTCAAACAAAGTGAAGCTGAGTTACAGAAAGCTCTGGAAGAAAGCAAGAAGAAAAAGAAGGATAAGGGAAAAGCAAAGGTTGTGGAGAGTTCTAAGGTTGCAAAAGAAGAAGAAGAGGAGATGGAACTGGTCCACCAAGAAAGGGGAACAACTGTGGAGGTTCCTACACCCAAACCAAAAAGGGCCAAGGCTTCTTCCAAGAAGTCTTCCTCTAAACCTGTATCTGTTGAACCTTCTTTAGCCAAAAGAACCAGATCTGCAGTGAAAGGTAAGCAGGTAAAAATTACTGATGAAGAAGAAGAATGGAGTGGAGAAGAAGAAGAAGAGGAATCTGAAAAGGAACAAGATAGGTTTGCCATCTTTGGCAGAAGAATTTTTTTGAAAGGAAGACTGTTGAGAGACCTGGATGAGCTAGGAATGAGAAGACTGGTGGATGCCCAAGATGCACAAGGTTGGAAGGACATGGTCCTTAAAATGGATGGGAGGCTGGCTAGGAAAGAATTGATTGAGTTTATGGCCAATGCCACAGTGAAGAATGGGGTAGTCACCAGTCTGGAGAAAGGAGTAAGGGTGCAGTTTGATGCACTCAAATTGGGTAAGATTCTAGCATACCTGGTGAGGGGTATGATGATTATACAAGGCAAATGTGGCCATGTCTAGATTCTCTCCCTACTGCTCTTCAAATCACTAGGAATTTTTGTGATGCTGCAACTGCTGAAGATGTTCTTGAAGCCAGGTTTGTGCAGAAAAGTGAGATGAGGCCTGAGCATAAGGTCTTATTTGAATTTGTTAACAAGTGCCTGCTGCCCAGACAGGAGAGGAGGCACACTGCCAACTACATGGACCTGGTTCTTATGGAGTGCCTGGTGAGAGGAATGCAAATCAATTGGCCTGCCTTTATTGTCAAATTACTGGACATGGTCATAAATGGCTCCAAGGCTCACGTCACCCCATATGGGTTCATATTGACTACTGTTCTGGACAGGCTGAATGTGCCTTTGAAGAAATGGGAGATGGCATCAAGCAAGGAACACTTTAGCATCAAGACTCTTCTAGCTTGTGATTATCCAGTCAATGCCACCCCAGTTGAACCTGGTTCATCTCTGAAGATACCTGTGAATAGCAAGGTTAGCGCTTTGGTTAAAGAGTGTGGATCTAAAGATGCTAAAATTGCTAGGCTCCAGGCTCGTGTAGCTGAACTGGAAACTGAAAGAGATGGCCTTAGAACTGAGCTAGCAAAAGAAAAGGAGAAGAGTGATGGGATGCTTCAGAATATGCTCAACCTTCTCCAAACCAAGCCCTCTAGTCCCTCCAAGCCTTAGGATGTCCATTTGTTGTCTTCTGAACCAGTCTATTACCCCCAATGACCTAGATTAGGGACTTTTTCTGTTTTTTTGCTCATGTTTTGGAAGTTTTTCTTTCTTTTTGTGGTTTGTTGGTGGAAACATATTTGATCAATGACGACTGTTGTTTCTCTTGTTCTATGAAGATTCTGATCTTAATAGTTTGAATATGTTTGTTGATTATTGATGATTTCATCCATGTTTTCACTTGCAGTTGCCCAAGTGGCCATGAGTAATTACTAAATCTAGGATTCACAATGTATGCAACTTTTCGATAATGCCAAAAGGGGGAAGAGATATTGTGATTTACTCTTTATTCTGAATAATGTGATATTTATAACCTAATTAAACCTGGTCCTTGATGATAAGTTAAAATTCTAAGTTAATGTGTTGATGGTCAAGATGAGTTCCTACAGGTTCTTTGATTAGTAAAAGCACAGAGTTTGTCATCATCAAAAAGGGGGAATTTGTTGGCCCAAGTTCAGGTGAAGTTTTGAAGAATGACAAATTAACTCAGTCACGGACCAGGTCCATCATGTGAGGCACAATATTTATCAACCTAGACATGTGAGATACACGTGAAGGAGATAAGTCTCAGTGATCAAGCAGCAATATCTCCTGAACTGATCGAAAAGGTTGCATATTGAATGAGGAGAGAAGGTCTCCTTATGGGAAGAGGTCATAATCCGGATAAAGGATAGGGTTGGAGTTTGTATTGTACAAGGACTCAACTTCGATGGAAGATCAGCAATTGAGTCTCAATCAAACTCTGATTACTAACTCATTAAATAACAGTGATTGTTCTCTTTTACAAGGTGGCACATACACAGAAGTTAAACTAAATTGAGAGCAAACGAGCAAGGCAATTTTGCAAGCAATTTATGTGATATTTAAATCTGCACACCTGAAGCTACTTGAACGAGATAGAAGAACCAGTTCCGTTGTGTTTATTCTCATTCTAGTTCAATTGTAGTAGGTGGTTTAAAGTTGTACCTTTTCAACTTTCATAGAAGCATTTGTAATAGGTACTTTGAGTGTTCAAGTTATAGCCTAACTTGAAGGTGTCGCAACAATTGAGGTTGTGTGCTACACAGGGATTAGAGTTAATCCTTAGGTTTACAAAGAGTTTTTGTAAATGCTGTTTTGGCTCAGTGATTTTAGTGGATGTTTGGGAAAATCCTACTGAGTAATATGTCATGATTTTTTCACCTTTTGAGCTAGGTGTTTTCCACGTAAAAATCTCTGTGTTCTTTATTTTTTGTACTTTTAATTCCGCAACAGTAGTAGTTAGAACACCTAGAAGAACCAGGTTCTTCTAGATCGAAAAATTGGGTACCAAACAAATCACCCCTCTCTTGTGTGGTATTGACGTTTAGAACATCAATTATGGATCGGGTTGCACGCCGCATCAATATTATATATACGGATCAGGCTGCACGCCGCAGCGATATGCATATGGATAGGGATGCACGCCACAACGATATATATTGGATCGGGCTGCGCACCGCAGCAATATGACACTTGGGCTGTAGGAGCCCCTCCGGAGTGTACACCCCTAGTGAGCGTAGTCGACTATAAAATATGTATCGGGCTGCACACCGTAGCGATTATTATGATTATTACTGTTATAAGATATTATTGAGATGGAGTGCTGAGTGTGAGTACTATTTGACGAGAGCTGAGTCATGAGTGACTGAGAGGCTATATTTATGAGTGATACCTTGCCCGAGGGGCTTGTTTATGACTTTTTTTGTTTTCACTCTTCTTTTATACTGAGCCTCTGTTGAAAAATGTTGGATAGATGTTTTTAAAGGATTTTTAATCGAAACTGAAGTTTTACGAAGTGACTGGCTTTTAAATTGCAAAATTTGACTTGATATTTTTATTGAGACTTATTATATGATTTTAACTGCTCGTCACTGCACTCAGACCTTATTTACTTTAGTTACTTATTGAGTTGGCGTACTCACGTTACTCCCTGCACATTGGTGCCGATCCAAGTGCCCGAGCATCAGAGTGAGAGCTTCCAGCACTCTCAGAGCCTTACCGGAGACTGCAAGGTAGTTGCACGGCGTTCGCAGCCCTGCTTTCCTCCTTCCTATTTTAGTATTTTGTTGTTTCAGACTTATTTTGTATTATTCAGACAATGTCTTGGTTGTATTTAGAGGCTCATTACTAGTGACACCGGATTGTTGGGCTGTGTTGGTATATTTGGTACCGATTTCCGCATATTCTGTGTTAATTATCTATTTCATATGACGATTTTGAGACTTATTCGATATAGAAAAATGGTTTATAAAAAGAATTTACTGTAGTTATTTGTTGGGTTGGCTTGCCTAGTACTGTGATAGGCACCATCACAAACGGGGTATTTGGGGTCGTGACAACTATAAACTCAACAATTTCAGTTCTGGCCAACCTGCCATCCATCTGAAGGACCATGTCCTTTTAGCCTTGCAACTGTAACTTCTCCAAAAGTATCACCATTCCTTCCTCCTCCAAGTCCCTGAGGAGTCTGCCTTTCAAGATAGTCATCTTTCCAAATTTGACCATATTGTCTTTCTCAGCATCAAAATTATCTTTTCTTCCTCTCCACTCCATTCTTCTTCCTCCATAATTTTTACTTTTCTTTATTTCACAGCAGACCTGGTTCTTTTAGCTAAAGTCGATGGTTCAACGGACTTTGACTTTGAAATAGACTTCTTTGTGAGAGTCTTGGCTTTCTTAGCTTTAGGAGTCAGAACCTTTATTTCTTCTGTCTCATCTTCATCTCGAAAGACCAGGCCCATCTCATCAATTTCAACAGCCTCAACAGGCTCAACCACCTTCTTCTTTCCCTTAACAGTAGCTTTTCTTTTACTTTTTTCTAAGGCTTTCTCCAGCTCTGCCACACTCTGCATCTTCTGACTCCTTGTAGCTCTTCCTCTTGTAGGAGGAATTTCTAGAGTGATAGAAGAGGCAACCTTCCTTTTCTTGTTTGCTCTAGCAGTGCTAGGGGTTTTAACTCCTGAACTTCCTTTCTTCTTTGGATTGTAACTTTCAGTCACCCTTTTTAGTAGATCTGCAAGGGTTTCCTACTCAGATGGAACATGTTCATCAACATTTTTCCCTAGTTGAACCAGCCCCTCAGCAGCTGAGAGGGGTACAGGAAAATGAGTGGTTGATTCTTCACCCACTCATGTTGGTCTAACTAAAGAATCAAGAGCAATGGTAGTTTGGGGTGAAGAATTTGCTGGAGTGGAGGAGAGTGTGAGAAAAACAGGGGGAAGTGGGTCGGGAGAAGCTGCTGAGGGGCTGGTTCAGAAGTTACCCCTCTCCTTTTCTTTTCCTTTTTCTTTTTTACCACCAACTCTTCCAGACTTGGTAGTTTTAAGACATGCTATAGATCCTACCAGCACAAACCTATTCTCCAAATTTGTAGCAACCTCAGAGATAGTTTCAGGGGTAACTTTAGGGCTAGATGTTACATGTTTAGTCTTAGAAGAAACAGTTTCTTCCCCCTAAGTAGATGATTTGAAAGATTCATCAGATTTTATGGGGTTCTTCTTCCCTACCCGCTTTCAATTGTTCGTTTATTTTCTTGATCTGTGATCGGAGCCAACAACCTTGCGAGACATCTTTTTTACCCTACTTTTCTTAGAGGTTGGAGTGGCTGAAGGGGCGATAGAAGGTGTGGAAGTGGTTTCCTTGGGTGGTGATGAGGGATTCTCAAAAGTTTTGGCCATTTCTATGCTTGAGTGTAAGAAAAAGAGTTTTAGTGTGTTAGGAAGATGAGAGAAGTTGGAGAAAATTTTGGTAGCTTGAAGATTTAGAAGTGAAGAAACAAGTAAAGCCTAATCAATTTAAAGAGGAATGTTTAACTAAGTAACGACAGTCTTGTAGAAGTCTAATCAAACTGAATCTCTATTTTGAAAAGACGTTGGAGAGGCCCTAGAATCTAGGCGCTTAATGCGGTTTGAACTCCTCTTTTGAACGAAATTGGTCCATTTTTGTAACGGATTTAGGATTAGATGGGACGCTTCTCTTAATCATGATCTAGATATAATTATTTCACATTACGCAAAATAGAGAATACGTACCAAATAATCTCGATGAACTAGGTTCTTCACTGAAAAATCTGTCGTGTAAGTCTGAATTTTCCAAGAACATAGAGATAATATCATTAGATATTAATGAGTCATTTCAACACATGATACATGAGTATACTAATGAAAGTATGATACTGAGCAAAATCTAACCTAATTATGTACAAAAAATTCACAATTTTTCTGACCAATTTTTTTGAGATAGAACAAGTTCTTGTAGATGATCTTAATCATCCCTAATTCTAACATGTTCCTTTCGAAGTGATCTCTACTTAGAGCTTTTGTGAAGATGTCAGCTATTTGCTTGTCAGTAGCACAAAATTCCATAATGATCAACCATTTCTCATATTTATCCCTCAAAAAGTGATGGCTAACATCTATGTGCTTAATTATCTTATGATGAACCGGGTTCTTGGTCATACTAATTGCACTAGTGTTATTACAAAATATGAGGATAAAACCTACATCAATTCCAAAATCTATTAATTGATGTTTGATCCACAACAATTGAGCACAACATGAGGCAGCAACAACATACTCAACTCCAGCAGTAGGTAAGGCCACAAAATTTTACTTTTTGGTAGCCCAAGACACGAGCCAAGAAAGTGTGCCATACCTGAGGTGCTCTTTCTATCCACAACAAAACCTGCATAATCAACATCAACATATCCTACTAGGTTAAAATTACTACCTTTTGGATACCATAGACAAAGGTCAGTGGTGCCTTTTAGGTATCTCAAGATCCTCTTGACAACAGTCAAGTAAGACTCCTTTGGATTTGCATGAAATCTAGCACAAAGGCCTACACTGAAGACAATGTCAGGTCTACTAGAATACTAGAAATGAGATATAACAAAGAGCCAATCATTCCCCTATACAACTTCTGATCAACAGATGAACTAGGTTTATCTATATCCTATTTTGTGGCTGTTGCAATAGGAGTGTCAGTTTCTTTGTAATCTTCCATTTTATACCTTTTAAGAAACTCTTTTACATACTTCTGCTAATGGATCATAGTTCCATTTGAATTTTATTTAATTTGTAAGCCTAAAGAGAAAATAAGCTCACCCATCATACTCATTTCAAATTCATTCCCCATTAGTTTAGCAAATTCTTTACTTAGTATATCAGTAGTTTCTCCAAAAGATTATATCATCAACATATATCTGAACTACCAAAAGATCTTTACCTTTTTCTTCAAGAATAAAGTGTTGTCAATTTTACCTCTCTTGTAGCCATGCTCAAGCAGGAACTTTGACAATCTTTCATACCATGCTCTTGGAGCCTACTTGATCCCATAAAGTGCCTTGTCAAGCTTGTACACATGATCAAGACATTCCTTGATTTCAAAGCCCTGAGGTTGCTTAACAAATACTTCTTCCTTTAGATAGCTATTGAGGAAGACACTCTTGACATCCATCTGATGGAGAGTGAATTCCATGTAAGCAACAAAGGCTATGAGGAGTATAATTGCTTCCAGTCTTGCAACAGGATCAAATGTGTCATCATAGTCTATGCCCTCTTCTTGACTATATCCTTGAACCACCAATCTTGCCTTGTTCCTTTTAACTATTTCATATTCATCAAGTTTGTTTCTGAAGACCTATTTTGTTCCTATTATAGATCTGTCCTTGGGTCTTGGAACTAGATGATATCTGTCAAATTAGTTGAGTTCATCTTGCATTGCATTCACCCAGTCTGCGTCCTGCAAAGCCTCAGCAACATTTTTAGGTTCAATAAGAGATAGAAAAGGATCAAAAGCACAAAGATTCTTCAAAGAACATCTGGTTTTGATTCCAGAGGTTGGATCAGTAATTATATTCTTAATGGGATTTTGGTATCTGTAAGGTTTCACAACCAGCTGGTTTCTCCTAGATATTCCTACAATGTTTTGTTGTTGAGGAACAAGTTCATGGACAGGTTCCCTCGAGGTTTGAGGATCAGTTCCTCTTTGTTCAATCCCCTGTCAGGTTGCCCTGGGTAGAAGAACCTGTTCCATTACTTGTTCCTTCCTCTAGTTCAGCTTCAGTCTAGGCTGTGGTTTCATATGGGTCTCTTACCAGCCCAATTCCTTCATCATCATGTTACTGTCTCTCAGAAAGAATGTTAGTTTCATCAAAAACCACATGAACACTTTCTTCTACACACATAGTTCTTTTGTTATAGACCTTATAAGCTTTTCTATGTGAAGAATATTCCAAGAATACTCACTCATCACTTCTGGGATCAAATTTACCTAGGAGTCTTTACCATTATTATGCACAAAGTACTTGCACCCATATGCCTTAAGATGGGATATGTTTGGTTTTCTCCCTTTAATTAACTCATAGGGAGTCTTCTCTACAAGAGGTTTAGTGATGTACCTATTTATGATGTAGCATGCAGTGTTCATAGCTTCTGCTAAGAAGTTATGGGGTAGTTTACTAGAAAGAAACATAGTCCTAGCCATATCTTCAAGTGTCCTATTCTTTCTTTCAACTACTCTATTTTTTTGTGGAGTCCTAGGAGTAGAGAAATTATGATCTATGCCATGCTCATCACAAAATTCAACAAATTTAGCACTCAGTGTCATGATTAGACCTAATTGATGACCTAGTTGTTTTTGAGTTTTTCTAACAAAAGAAGTAAACATGTCAAATGCGTCATCTTTAGATGTTAAAAACAGTGTCCAGGTAAACCTAGAATAATCATCAACAAGCACCATCACATATCTCTTATCACCTCTGCTTAGTGTTCTCTTTGGACCATAAAGAGTCCATATGGACCAGATCCATCGTCCTAGTGGTGATTACCATTTTCTTGCATTTAAAAGAGGATCTTACCTTCTTCCCCCTTGCACAAGCCTCACAAACTTTATCTTCCTTGAACTTGATGTTAGGTAGCCTTATCACCAGGTCCTTGGAGACTAATTTGTTGAGTTGACTCAGACTGGCATGTCTAAGTCTCTTGTGCCAAAGGAGGGGATCATATACCAACACACTTAAGCAAATGATTTTATTTTCTGAAAGTGTGGACAATTCTACAACATATATGTTGTTTACACTTTTTTCCTGTAAAACAATCTTGTCAGTGGTAAGATTAATCACAAAACATTTGGTAGAGGTGAATGTTACCATGTTACCTCTATCATACAATTGTGATACACTTATCAGATTGTACTTCATTCCATCTATCAAGTAGACATTCTCAATAGAGTCGGAATCAATTTTACCTACCTTTCCAACTCCAATGGTCTCACCTTTCTTCCCATTTCCAAAGGAGATATTACCTCATTTGAGGTCCTCAAATGAAAGGAACTGGTTCTTGTTACATGTCATATTCTTTGAGCAGTCACTATCCATGTACCATATCTGGTTGCTCCCCTTCACTTGGACTTGCAAAAGGAAATCAAAGGGTTAGTCTTAGGAACCCAACTAGTTTGGGTCCCTTTCTATAGGAAAAGGGATGAATCAAAGTCTTTTTAGCCCAACTTGGTAGCCTATTCTTCCCTTGAACAAATTCTTTGTTCTTTTGACTAGCCTTTTCTTTTGTAGTGTATTCACTTTTAGAGTGGCCTGTTTTACCACAGTGTGTGCAAATATCTCAAGAAGTGTGAGATACTTGCTTTTGGGATCCCATTTTGGTTGCAGATTCCTAAAATCAAGTCCTCTTATGTTGCTACTATGATATTCCTGTAGCCATGAAAGTGCATCGGAGGACCTATTCTATTTGCAAATTATGTCTAGCTCATGCTTGACCTTTCTTAGATCCTCCTTTAGAATTCTTACCTGCTCATCCCTCTTATACAACTCATCTTTCAATTTACCTACATTTTTTTCTAGAGTGAGTTGTGTGCAATCAACTGTCTTCTTACCTGTTCTTAATTTCAGTTTTTGATTTTCCGATCTAAGTTCTAGGACATTTGAGTCGAGTGCGTGAACCCGGTTCTTCAAGATAGTATTTTCACTTATAGTTTCACTAACCCTAAGTTCCAAGTTTTTGCATTTTGCTTTCAAGATCACACATTCTTTAGACAATTGTTCCTTTTCATTGTTTACATCCTCAGGTTCATCAATTAGATCTAGAAGTAACTCAGATAGCCTTTCTTTATATAAGAATTTAATCTTGTCTTTGATATGAAATACACTTACCTCAGTTTCCTTATCAGATTCTCCAATGGCCATAAGTGCTTGTTCATCCCCATCTTCATCATCTGAGCTTTCATCTAACTTTCTCCCCAAGCAGTGACCATAGCTTTGGTTGATCCTTTGTTTTTCTTGGGTTGAACATGTTCCTTCATCCTATCCTTCGTTCAGCTCTTTCCTTCTTCCATTCAATTTCCCATTGAGGGTAGTTCTTGATGTGATGATCAGTCTTCCCACACTTGTAACATCCTTCATTGGTTTGCTTTTAAAGTACCTTTGGCTTACAGTAGCTTAAACTTCTTGAAGGACCCTTTCCTTTCCTTAGGTACTTCTTGAAGTCCTTTGTGATCATAGCCATTTTATCATTTTCTAGATCAGAACCTTCAGCGATTTTGAGTGCCAGGCTCCTTTCCTTCTTAGGTACATCCATCTTCATGGTTTGCTTCCTTAGTTTATAAGAAGTAAGATTTCCATTTAACGCATCCAATGGGAGGGTGGCAATGTTCTTTGATTCCTAAATGGAAGTGATTTTTCTCTCCCAAGTAACAGGCAGAACCCTTGTCAAAATCTTTTCAACTCCGTATTCTTTAGGAATAATCCTTCCAAGAGACTTTAGTTTATTTATCAATGTAGTGAAGCTTGTGTGCATCTCTTGAATGGTTCTCCTTCCTTCATGGTAAAGTTCTCATATTGAAAATACAGTAGAGTTCCTTTGGACCTCTTCACTTGAGGTGTTCCTTTCATGGGCCACTTGCGGAGTGTCCCAAATTTCCTTAGCAGTAGTATAACTTTGGATTCTATTGTACTCATCTGGACCAAGTCCACAAACAAGCCATTTTTTGGCTTTGACATTCTTCTCACATTTTCTCAAATCCTCAGCATTGCAGTCAGCTCTTGTCTTTGGCACCTCTACTCGTTCAGCATTTTTTCTTCAAGGTAGACAGAGGACCATCAGTGATAATGTCTCATAGCTCATAGTCCTCTCCTATGATGTGATCTCTCATCCTATTTTTCCACCAGGAGTAGTACTAGCCGTTGAAGAGTGGTTGCCTAGCAGTGGATTGCCCTTCCCAATTTTCAAAGTGGTGTGCTCATCTTAATCTTCTCCTAAGGTGTTAGCCTCTTCAAGGATAACCCGCTCTGATGTCAATTGATGTTTTAACTTCAATACCACACGAGAGGGGGGGGAGGTTATTTGTGTGGTGTCCAATTTTTTGCTTGTACTGATTATAGAAGAACCTGATTCTTCTAAGTGTTCCTTAACCTACTATTGCTGAAATAGTAAATGCGGAAAGTAAAGAACACAAGTATTTTTACGTGAAAAATACCTGGCTCAAAAGGTGAAAAAACCATGACCTACTACTCAGTAGGATTTTGCTCAACACTTCACTAAATCACTAAGCCAAAACAACATTTACAAAATACTTTATAAACCCAAGGATTAACTCTAATCCCGTTGTGGACCCCAACCTCTAACTATTGTGACAACTTCAAGTTACCTCTAACTTGAATACTCAAAGTACCTATTATAATTGCTTCTAGATAAAGCTGAAATGTACAATATGAAAACACCTACTACAATTGAACTAGAATAAAAGACAGACACTTGGAACTTGTTCTTCTATCTGGTTCATGTAGTTTCAGGTTCGCACACTTGAATCACATAAGAATTGCTTGCAAAATGCCTTGCTATTTTGCTCTCAACTCACGTTTAACTTCAGCGTTTGTGAGCGCCTATAAATGAGAACATCCTGCAATATATAGAGTTAGTAGATTAAGAAATAACTTGAGTTTTAATGCTACTCCTCCTTGGTGGAAAAGTTCCGGTTGTTCTCAACTTCTAACTCCTCCCTTATCTTGGATAGTGTTCTCTTTGAGTAAGGAGTCCTTATCCTTATCAGTTATGCAATCTTTTCCATCAGGAGATATAAGATATAACTATTTAAGCTTATATCCTCACGTGTATCCCTTGTGCTTGAATCTGCCCGTGCCTGTGTATACTGTGGATAGACCTGGTTCATGCTTGAGTTCCTTTGTCAATCTTCAAATCAAACTTTACTTGCGCCAAATCCTTCATTGATGTACTCCCTCCGGTTCACTTTAATTGATTTTTTGGTCTTTTATTTTTGTGGTCCGCAATATTTAGTTTTTCAGATATCAAGAAAGAATTAACTTCTTTTTTCAAAGTTGCCCTTGAAGTAAAGAGACTCGGAGTATCTATTATATCTTCAATGAACAAATTAAAGAGATAGTATAGGTTAATATGGTTAACTTTTTTGTTAATTAATGTCAAATTTAAAGATGAATTTCTTAATATGTGTGAAAATAACCAAAAAAAATTAATTAAAATGGACTGAGGAGTGATTTTTGGGGGAAAATCAAGTAGAACGCAAGTTCCAAAGATTTGGCTATGATTAAAAAAATGGATGTGTATTTACAAAGATAAGTTAAGTACGTACTTATTCTACTATCGATGAATAAAAAAGAATCTTAGGAGTAATTATTAGTTACATTAGTTAACTTGAAGATCTCAAGCGCGAGCCCATAAAATTTGTGTGCGCATTATTGATGTACCATTCTGAAATCATGTAATTTATTGCATAGATTCACATTACTTATTAGATCAAGGAAATTTAATTTAACATTTTATTTTAAATGAATACAGGTAATTGTGAGGGAGCCTTGTGCTTAGGTATAGCTTTAGGGAGTAGAACAAAATAGCAGATCCACTAGTGAAGGAAGGAGCCAACCGAAGAAAAAACTTTTCGGTGATGTGGTTTACCCAACAGTGGATAATCTACTAGGTATGCCCATTAAAAACATCAGTTTACATTATACATAATTAAAATATTTTTTTACTCTGTATATTTGTTTTATAAATTTATTTTATCATGTATACCTGATATATTCTAACAAGTGTATTCCAAATTAGTATATTCATGATATATTGGATTTGGATATTATATTTCAAATTAGAATATCGTAGTATATTTAGTTTGAATTACATTCCAAATTAAAAAATTATCATATGATTGGTATGGATACTGTATTCCAAACTAGAATATTATAGTATATTAGGTTTGAATATTATATTCCAACTTATAATATTGCAATGTGTTTTGTAGAATATTGTATTCGTATTACAAGTTAGAATATTATGTTCCAACTTTATTTTGAATATTGTATTCTAAATTAAAATATTATGATCTGCTTAGTTAAAATATTGTATGCCAAATTAGAATATTGTGGTAAGTAGGTTTTGATTGTATTTTAAAGTAGAATATTATGATATATTTTAGAATATATGGAGATATAGCGTGTAATATTTTTGGGATATTTTACGTAATTTCAAAACTTAGGTATATCATGAAAGTGAATTTTACAAATGGGTATATCATGTAACTTCCTCTTCTCTTTATTTGTCACAGATACACTTATGGCAACCAAATTAGGAACTAAATTAACTAAAATATTTAGACATGTAATTATAATCTATAGTTTGAATTATTCATTCGAACAATTTGTCTTACGTGGCCCTGTACTTTGTTACGATGCATATTAACTATTAATAAATTTATCATTTCGACCAAAAAATATTCTGTTCAATATAGTCAAATTATAAAGATTATTAACTTTACAAGTGGTATAGTAGTATTTGAATAAATAGATAATTATATGATTTATTTTTTATGAGAGACTTTAATTATGTTTTCAATTTCATTTAATTAAAACATAAAAAATAAAATCGCTAAATAGAGGGGGGAATATTTATAAGACTTTGGGCATAGATGTGTTTTACATGTTGCATTACGTTAGATTTTGTACGTACTGTGTATGTTTGTTAAATATAAATCTTTGTTAACGATACCTTTGTCCTAAAAGAGCTAAAACTAGCTTCTACTGCTATACATAACACTTATTTTATCCTTTGAAACTTCACCAAACACCTGAGTCTTCAAAATAAAAATGCATATACTTTTAGTTTACTAGAAGCATGATCAAACGTTACAATAAAATCTACTTCTTACTCGTAGGAATTTTTTCCTTTCCCATCAATTCACTTGTCATAGACTCTAAACTTCTTGTCCAATTCAATGGTTGAAGGATACGTCGTTGAAAGTAGGCAAATTCTCCGTACTTGTCGTGGAAGGGCGGCGTCACTGATTCCCACTGATTGCAACCTCTAATTCTGATATGCAAGACGCTCCCCATTCCATCTTCGTCGCCAATAACCTCGCAACATCGCCGACGTGGTGCCTGTTTTATTGTGAAAATTAAAAAATTTGACCATCGTGCTTCGGTCCCCATCACATAATTAAAATGAAAAAAAGGAGTAAGAAAGATTTCACAAAAATAATTCTAGAAATTTACCTGTCTCCATACTTGGGGAGATAGAATAGGCGCCTTGACATTAATTGTAGGAATTACTAATGCTGGTCCGCAATGTTCGTTCTCGCATTGCTTGTCAATATCACCAATCCTATTATAAATGGTCAATGTTTCACCATTACGAATGTCAGTAACTTGATCCAAGTAGTACTCTATAGGCCTCTTACACGGTTCTACATAGTCTGGTCGAGTACTAAATGTGAACGGTCCTTCCATTCGTCTAATTGTTTTGAATGTTCGTACCGGCATCCCCAATTCCCTTGCATTCATCAGCCATGGATATAATTGTACTGAGTATCCCCAGGACACTGATAATTGTTGAAGTTTGGCAAAATGCCAAAGTCCCACATTGGTTGGGAGTTAAGTTTGGGGGGGATTTTTCCCCTATAAAAGAAGGCCTAATGTTTAGGATTGAAACACACCTCTCATTTGCCTTCTCATCTGTTTAAGGCATTTGTATCTTCTCTCTTTAGTATTATTTCACTTGTATTTTTGGAGTGGAATAAAATATTGGTTGTGTCCGAGGAGTAGGCAAAATTAGCCGAACCTCGTAAATTCTGGTGTTCCCTTTATTATTGCTTTATTGTCTTATTTATTATTTGGTGGCTGTCATAATTTTTGGTATAGTAGTTGTGACTTATTCACACTCTATACATTTGGCTTCCGCAACAATTGGTATCAGAGCCAAGGTACTGTCTAAGTATGCTCTGTGGTTGCAGCATAGTCTGATCTTCCACATCAGAAAAGATTTATCTTGGTAACTGAGTCAAGGTTCTGTCTGAGTATGCTCTGTAGTTGCAGCTTAGTCTGATCTTCTACATCAGAAAGGAAATAATCTTGATTTGTGTCGTCAGCTATTAAATAATATTTGTGTCAAATATGGGGGACAATAAACAAGAAGAATCTACATCAAGTGTCAACAATACGTCATCATTGGCATCTTCGCTTATGACAAGAATTGTGTCAAATGCGAAATTTGCGGTAGAAATTTTTGACGGGTCCGGACATTTTGGGATGTGGCAAGGCGAGGTTCTAGATGTCCTTTTTCAACAAGGGCTAGATCTGGCCATTGAAGAAAAGAAACCAGATGTTATTGGAGAAGAAGATTGGAGAATTATCAACCGTGTTGCTTGCGGTACCATTCGATCCTACCTTGCTAGAGAGCAGAAATATCCATACACAAAGGAAACTTCTGCAAGTAAATTATGGAAAGCACTGGAGGATAAATTTTTGAAGAAAAACAGTCAAAATAAATTGTACATGAAGAAGAGACTGTTTCACTTCCCCTATGTTCCTGGTACCACGATGAATGAACATATCACCAGTTTCAATAAGTTGGTTACAGATTTGCAAAATATGGATACAACTTATGATGATGGTGACTTGGCCTTGATGTTGTTGGCGTCACTTCCTGATGAGTACGAGCACCTTGAAACTACTCTACTCCATGGAAATGACGAAGTTTCTCTCAGAGAAGTTTGTTCGGCTTTGTACAGCTATGAACAAAGAAAGCGAGAAAAACAGAAGGGCGGAGAAGGAGAAGCACTATTTGTGAGGGGTCGTCCTCAAAATCAAACGAGGATAAAGAAGGGAAGATCCAAGTCAAGATCCAGACCCAGCAAAGATGAATGTGCCTTTTGTCGAGAAAAAGGGCACTGGAAGAAAGACTGTCCGAAGTTGAAGAATAAGGCCAAACATAACAATGGAAAGGCTATTATGGATTCAAATGTAGCTGATTGTGATGATTCAGACTTCTCATTAGTTACAACAGAGTCATCAACATCATCAGACATATGGTTGATGGACTCGGCTTGTAGCTATCATATGTGTCCCAACAGGGACTGGTTCGTGGAATTTCAAGAAGGAGAATATGGAGTCATCCACACAGCGGATAACAGCCCTCTTATCTCATATGGCATTGGTTCAATACGATTAAGGAACCATGATGGAATGATCAGAACATTGATAGATGTTCGATATGTACCGGATTTGAAGAAGAATCTCATCTCTGTGGGAGCCCTAGAATCAAAAGGGTTCAAAATCATTGCAGAAAATGGAGTGATGAGAGTATGCTCCGGTGCACTAGTGGTAATGAAGGCTAATCGGAAGAATAATAATATGTACCGCTATCGTGGCAGTACAGTTATTGGGACAGCGACAGTAACATCCAGTGACGACAAAGAGGCAGAAGCAACCAAACTATGGCACATGCGCTTGGGACATGCTGGAGGAAAATCCTTGAAAACTCTATCAGATCAAGGATTGTTAAAAGGAGTAAAGGCTTGCAACTTGGAGTTTTGTGAGCATTGTGTTAAAGGGAAACAGACAAGGGTTAAATTTGGTACAGCGATCCATAATACTAAAGGCATTTTGGATTATGTACACTCTGATGTTTGGGGTCCTTCCAAAACACCTTCATTGGGTAGGAAGCACTATTTTGTAACCTTTGTTGATGATTTTTCCCGAAGAGTATGGGTGTGTACAATGAAGAGCAAAGATGAAGTGTTGGGAATTTTTCTCAAATGGAAGACGATGGTGGAGAATCAGACAGGCAGGAGAATCAAGTGTATTCGCACAGACAATGGAGGTGAATACAAAAATGATCATTTCAATAAGGTCTGTGAAAATGATGGCATCGTCCGACACTTCACTGTTAGACATACACCACAACAGAATGGAGTGGCAGAACATATGAACCGGACCTTGCTGGAGAAGGTACGGTGTATGTTGTCCAATGCTGGCTTGGGCAAAGAATTTTGGGCTGAGGCAATTACATATGCATGCCACCTCATTAATCGTCTACCATCTGCTGCTATTGATGGCAAAACACCATTTGAAAAATGGTACGGAAAACCTGCTGTAGATTATAACTCTTTGCACGTGTTTGGCTCAACTGCATATTATCATGTGACGGAGTCAAAATTGGATCCAAGGGCAAAGAAGGCTATTTTTATGGGAATTACTTCTGGAGTCAAAGGATATCGCTTATGGTGTCCTATGACAAAGAAAGTAATATTCAGTAGAGCTATTACCTTTGATGAATTTGCTATGGTAAATAAGGTAACAGAAGATACCAAACAAAATGAAGGTGCTTCTAAGCAGGTGGAGTTTGAGGGAAAATTTATTTTTCCTACACAAGAAGCAGAGGAGGAAACAAATGAAGATTACCCTCTGGAAGGAGAGCCAGTAGAGGAGATTCCAACTCAGGAATCTCAACAACAACTTGAATCAATAGCAACCAGCAGGCCAAAAAGAACAATAACGAAACCTGTTCGTCTCATAGAGACGGTTGCTTGTGCAACCTCAATTGTAGCTGATGATGTTCCTACTACTTATAAAGACGCTGTTCAAAGTTCAGAAGAAGATAAGTGGAGGATTGCCATGAATGATGAGATACAGTCCCTTCATCAGAATCATACATGGAGATTGGCCAATCTCCCGAAGGGAAAGAAAGCAATTGGGTGCAAATGGGTATTTGCAAAGAAGGAAGGATTTCCTAACCAAGTAGATGTTCTCTACAAAGCAAGATTGGTGGCCAAAGGATATGCTCAAAAGGAGGGAATTGATTACAATGAAGTGTTTTCTCCAGTTGTAAAACATTCCTCCATTAGAATTATGTTGGCTTTGGTAGCACAATTGGATTCGGAACTAGTTCAGATGGATGTAAAAACTGCGTTTTTACATGGAAACTTGGAGGAGGAAATCTACATGACTCAGCCAGAAGGATTCAAAGTTGCTGGAAAAGAAAATATGGTGTGCAAACTTGAAAAATCGTTGTACGGATTGAAACAATCTTCTAGACAATGGTACAAGCGATTTGACGAGTTTATGTTGCGGCAAGGGTACAAGAGAAGCAAATACGATCATTGTGTGTATTTGCACAAGCTTAAAGATGGTTCCTTTGTATATCTTCTCCTATATGTTGATGATATGTTGATAGCTTCCAAGAATTCGGAAGAAATTGATAAGTTGAAGATTCAACTGAAGAAGGAGTTCGAGATGAAGGATTTGGGTGAGGCAAAGAAAATTCTTGGCATGGAGATAATTAGAGATAGACGTTCAAAGAAACTCTGTTTATCTCAAAAGGAATATTTGAAGAGAGTACTTCAACGTTTTGGCATAGATGACAAGACTAAGCCAGTTAGTACTCCACTTGCTTCCCATTTTAAGCTAAGTACTACTATGTCGCCAATGGATGAAGCTGAACGAGAGTATATGTCAAAGGTACCATACACAAATGCTGTTGGTAGCTTGATGTATGCAATGGTTTGCACAAGGCCTGACATTTCACAAGCTGTTGGAGTTATTAGCAGATATATGCACAATCCAGGGAAGGAGCATTGGCAAGCTGTGAAGTGGATTCTATGGTATATTCATAATACTGTAGATGTCGGGTTAGTTTTTGAGCAGGAAGACAATCAGTTTGTAGTTGGATATTGTGACTCAGATTTTGCGGGTGATATGGACAAACGAAGATTAACTACTGGTTATGTGTTTACTTTTGCAAAGGCACCAGTTAGTTGGAAGTCTACTTTGCAGTCAACAATTGCTTTGTCTACAACAGAGGCAGAGTACATGGCTATTACAGATGCTGTGAAAGAGGCAATTTGGCTTCAAGGATTGCTAAAGGAGCTTGGTATTGAACAAAAAAGTATCACAATTTTTTGTGATAGTCAAAGTGCTATTCAATTAGCGAAGAACCAAGTTTATCATGCAAGGACGAAGCACATTGATGTTCGGTATCATTTCGTACGAGAAATCATAGAAGAAGGTGGAGTCACGGTGAAGAAAATTCATACTACAGAGAATCCTGCTGATATGCTGACAAAGGTGGTGACTGCGGTCAAGTTTCAACATTGTTTGGATTTGATCAACATTGTTGAACACTGAAGATTGAAGATGAAGACACAACCAAAATTTGTTATTGAGAGAGAATTGAAAATGTGGAATTTTGCCAAGGTGGAGATTTGTTGAAGTTTGGCAAAATGCCAAAGTCCCACATTGGTTGGGAGTTAAGTTTGGGGGGATTTTTCCCCTATAAAAGAAGGCCTAATGTTTAGGATTGAAACACACCTCTCATTTGCCTTCTCATCTGTTTAAGGCATTTGTATCTTCTCTCTTTAGTATTATTTCACTTGTATTTTTGGAGTGGAATAAAATATTGGTTGTGTCCGAGGAGTAGGCAAAATTAGCCGAACCTCGTAAATTCTGGTGTTCCCTTTATTATTGCTTTATTGTCTTATTTATTATTTGGTGGCTGTCATAATTTTTGGTATAGTAGTTGTGACTTATTCACACTCTATACATTTGGCTTTCGCAACAATTGGTATCAGAGCCAAGTCATAGCACAAACTCTGTTGCATCGTCCGACTTGGGTCCTTTTTATAAGCCTCAATCACCTTCTTCACTGAGTCAATTCGGCGCATCAATGGAATGAGAGGATCTACTAGGCCCAAATGGTGTAGTGATACAAATGGAGCAATAGGATGTACTGCGAAAAACCCTCGTGGGCTTCCTTCTATATCCATCTTAAACAAACACGTTAAGTAAAATTTTCAGTTTCTATTGTATGTATATGTAAAATTTACTTTAAAGGGTTAAAAAAATCTATCACACTTCGTACGCAGAGGCTCCGTGCTTTTATAATAGTAACAAAATAATATAGGTAGATACAAATATGTTGGTCTTTTAATTTCATTGTCTTCCATGATGAAAAAACAAAAAAAGGAGGGTGGTCCTCAGTACTAACTTTTTAATTAACACCAAAATTTATATATATGACAACTACATAGAACTACTATATATTAAACTACTACTACAAATTAAATTACTTTAGAATTGAAATACTTAAAAATTGATAGAATAATAATCAATAAAACCATTTTTAACTCTCCAAATACTAGCATCAATATAAGATGTGACATAAATCTATAATAAGATGAGACACATAGATATATAATTTTCTTGCGCTAATGGTTACGTAAAGTAAAACTTTGTAGGAACTCCCACCAATATAATACATTTTGTTGTGATCATATTTAGCCAAAATAGTCAATAAATTTTCAGTAAAAAAAAACTGTGTCATCATCTCCCATTACAAACCACCTCACATTCGTGAAGCCCAGTTCAAAACTCTCCTTTACAATCCTCGCAATTCTCATAGCTGACATGCAGTGGCGGAATTAGAAATTTCACTAAGAAGTGTCACAATATATAAAGAAGTAAGTAAATGAAGAAGCTAAGAGGATTCAACATTTAGTACATATATAATTTTCACGGCTGGCCTATAACCAAACGAGCAGGTAAACTTGAATGCGGAAGTGTCTTGGGAGATCCTATAGGGCGGGAAAGTGTCCGGCCAGGACTCGTTTCCCGGGGGCATCTTATCGAGCCACACGAATCCTTGCGTTACATTTGGTCTCCACCAGAGACCAGAATAACGCGAGCGATTCTTCCAAGTGTTAGCGGACCCTGCGATGCCAAACAGAATGTGGGATATGTTTGTTTCTTCTTCTTCCTCGCTGAGATTTCCTCTGTTTGCGACGACAGCGATATAAGCATAGTTGTGGGAGAAACGAGCAGTGAAGAAGATTAGAGAAATGGATGCCACTAAGCCATTGGCAATGAGAAAACGCTTCATGGAAATGGTGAAATTATTTGTATCTAATTTGCGTTTGTTAGAGAAAAGGATGCTAATTATGGCTAAACTTGTATCCTCTTACTTTCTTTGCCTGATTGGGGAAACCTAGTTATGAAATTTAGTTTATTTGTCGTTTTTCAAATTTTATAGTATGTTCGATTGTACTTGGGTGAATAAATATTTCTCTTAGGGACAGGCTCTGTCGACAAGTTTCAAATCTCAAGGAAAAACTTTTTTGGATGACTTGTATTCTGCAGCTCGAATGTTCTAAAATCAAATTTACAAAATACAATTTGGCAAACCCAATATTCTGTTGGTAGCATAGTTAATTCGTACAACTTTAAAGTTTTTACTAAGATTCGAACTTTGGATCAGTATCAAGTAGTATGGTCTCAAATATTGAATTAAATCAACTGAATTAGATAACAAACTACAAATTATACACATGTTCCCCAACTAAACAAAACTCTTGTGTTCCCATTCATATGCAAAATATATAGAAAATAAAAGAATTTAATGACTACAATAGGAATTAATGAAATAGTTGAACTCACCTTAGAATCTTTAATAAAGATAAAAGAGTGTAAGGACTTCAATTAAAAAATCAATATTAATTCCAGCCTTAGAATATGCTTCACATGAGCAAATTAAAGGCGTTAATAATATTCGCAATAACATCACTTTTTTTAACTCGTCAGCACCTAGAAGAACGATATTACAGTTTGCTTCCCTTTGGATCTTGCACGTGATGCTCTATTCATGAAATTTCACTTATTTTGCTTTAGTACTTTTATATAAGTATGTTTATATAGTTCCCATAAGGAAATTTACTAATAAGAAGTTTAGTTGACTTTAAAATTCTAAATATTAAAAAAAAAAATTAGTATAAAAGGCGTATCGCAAATGGATAGTTACAACATCTAAACCTTTTTTAGGATCAATTTGTAATTGTGCTTTCTTTTTTTCAAAAAGAATCTATTATTTAAATGGGACCCTATTTGTGAGATTTCTAGCCTGTTTTGTTAGGTGTTTGCCATAATTTTCTTACCATATTTGGTTTTCCTATTTGTTGAAAGAAAGTGCAATATAATTACCTTAATTGGATTTTCCTTTTTGTAGAAGGAAATTATAATTCTCCTATACTTGGCTAGTCCTTTTTCTTGTAGGAAACGGTTTGGAGTTCTATAAATTGAAGATTCGTCATTCTCATTCAGTAGCATCCACAATGTAGCCATAAGGGCTTGAGAGTAGTATTTAGGGGGAGAACTATACAGGACAAGTGTTAGTGTGTCACTTGTGTTTGCCTTTTCGTGAGGTTGTTCTCTCGATATTTTGTACTCTCTTTTTATATAGTGGATTGCTCATCTCCACGGTGGAAGTAGGTCAGTTGACCGAACCACGTTAAATGTTTGTGTCTCTTTTGGTATATTTCTCCTTTGTTGTATGATTTATCGTCGCTCAAGGTTTGCTTTGCTAGCTTTCGTATGACACTTGATTTTTACGGTCCTAACAAGTGGTATCAGAGCGAGGTTCAAGACAGGTTCATCTTGGCGGGTTCAGTTCTAGTCGCAACATATTTGACGATAATCGTAATTTTTGTCTGAGAAATTTGATCGGTGTGCTACGCACGTTGAGACAAACTTTGTGGTGGAGATTTGGAGATGCGACCTGTTGAAGTCTATGTGAAGAAGGTGGATCAAGTTTATTTTGTAAGAAAATTCTGGCCAAGAGGGAGAATTGTTAGGTGTTTGCCATAATTTGCTTACCATATTTGGTTTTCCTATTTGTTGAAGGAAAATGCAATATAATTACCTTAATTGGGTTTTCCTTTTTGTAGAAGGAAATTATAATTCTCCTATACTTGGCTAGTCCTTTTTCTTGTAGGAAAAGGTTTGGAGTTCTATAAATTGAAGATCTGTCCTTCTCATTCAGTAGCATCCACAATGTAGCCATAAAGGGTTGAGAGTAGTATTTAGGGGGAGAACTATACGGGACAAGTGTTAGTGTGTCACTTGTGTTTGCCTCTTTGTGAGGTTGTTCTCTCGATATTTTGTACTCTCTTTTTATATAGTGGATTGCTCATCTACACGGTGGATGTAGGTCAGTTGACCGAACCACGTTAAATGTTTGTGTCTCTTTTGGTATATTTCTCCTTTGTTGTATGATTTATCGTCGCTCAAGGTTTGTTTTGCTAGCTTCCGTATGACACTTGATTTTTACGGTCCTAACATGTTTGGTCAAACTTCTTTTTGGTCAAAAGTGTTTTTTTTTTGCCAAAAGCACTTTTGGCCAAAAATTGAGGTGTTTGGCCAAGCTTTTGGAAGGAAAAAAGTGATTTTGAGGAGAAACAGAAGCGGTTTTGGAGAAACAGAAAAAAGTAGCTTCTCTCCAAAAGCACTTTTTTGAGAAGCACTTTTGAGAAAAATACACTTAGAAGCAGTTTTTTAAAACTTGGCCAAACGCTAATTGCTGCTCAGAAGTGCTTTTCAAACTAATTAGCCAAACACAAACTGTTTCTCACCAAAAATACTTTTGAGAAAAACACTTTTAAAAAAAACACTCTTGGCCAAACGGGCTATTCATTAGGTTTGTGGTTGTTGTTGTGATCTTAAATGGGACATACTTTTTGAAAATAAAATCTAAAATACTATATAGAAACTATGCAAGCACATCGTGTAGTAGTAGTTCTTTTTTCCTTTCAAGATGTCGATGAAATAAAGCTTAACTTTAATTTATTATTTTTCACTCATGGACAACTACACTTCTGTAATATAGAATTGACACTATAATTTAGCACATGTAGAAGAAGGCGAAGGAGCATTGATATAGGAGTTAATGAGAAACATTAAACAGTTCCTAAGTTGGAAAAGAGTGCACATGGAAGAGTTAATGATTCTTCTCAGCGTTGTTAACGTTAGACCTAAAAGAATTTTTTTTTTCTCATCCACAAAGTACGGACACATTGCTATTGGTTGGTAAAAGAACCAAGTTTAAGTTCTTTTCTGAACCATGGCAATAATGATCCACGACATTAATCACTTTTTAAGTTATTTTGTTTTCTTTCTCTTTTTTATCCGTTTAAGCAGTTGTTAAGTTGTAATTGGAAAGAGTGCACGTAGCAACTGTTAATAGTCAGGTACTTGGACCGCCAAATCGAGACGGAACTAAAATGTGGTTTTTTTGAACTCAAACTACACAAATAGGTGGTAAAAAAAAATTACATTTTTATATATAGCGCCATAATACCTGGCGCTATACACTAACAGTAACGACACCATTAATGTATAGCGTCAGGTATTGTAGTGATATACTGTAAAATCTGACATGCCCAGGTATAGCGCCACAATACCTGGCACTATACATACATCATTAATGTATAGCGCCAGGTATAGTGGCGATATACTTCTTTTTCCTGGCCCCACCAATAATTCCTGACTTCAATAATTCAAAAGCGTATAGTGCCAACTTTTTGGGCGCTATACCTGTATAAAAAAAATTCTCGGCTAGCCATTTCCTATATAAAGAGGTTAGGATTGTATAGAAATTCATTCAAAAAATTTTTAACTCTTGTTGAAACGTTTATTGTTTTTAAATTCTCCAGCATTTTTTCATTATGTCTGAAGAGCGTAGAATAAGAGTTTCATTATATTGGGGAAGGGGGGTGAGGTTGTAATGGAGAATAACTCTGTGGGCTACAGTTTACCTGCTCAGTGTCATGTTAAATTGCCACTTACAATAGAGTACGATAAATTGATATCGTTGTTATGCAAAAAACTGAGTGTGAGGAAACGTTCAGTGATACTTAAAGTAACCGAAAAATATCCGTATTTCGTCACTCCGCAAGGGGTTGCTTTTTACTCGGAATTTAACATCGACGATGATGAAACTTTGAGTGATTTTCTGAGGACTCCGGACGAATGCCGGGAATTTCTTGTAATCACAATGTTGGAGATGTACGTGAAGGTCGAAGACGTTCCAAAAAACGAGGTTGTGCGTACCAAAGATAACCCCCAGTCATCGGGTGGTTATTCTGGAGCAGTTTTTGCCGGACAGGTTCCGGATGAAAGAGTTTTCCTTGATTTAAACTTATCACCGCCGACGAATGAGCAGCGAGAAAATAATTTATACCCTGTTTTCCATAATTCACAAGACGAATGGTAAACTTCAATTTTCATTTGTGTTAATTATGTATATTTTTGGCGTATTGAATTTGTATTAACGCTCATATATTTAATAGGGGGAACCGGTCGGATATGAATTTTA